>NW_004524589.1:7024592-7032031 GCF_000260255.1 Octodon degus | reverse complement strand
GGTCTTCTGTTTAACTGGCAATGTCAGAAAGTATGAAGATGAAATATAGGAAGTAAAGCCATGCTGTTATGTTGAGCTGTGGGGGACTGTTCTCAAGTTTTAAAAGGCAAAAGTTTATATTCTTCTCCATTAATACGTTAACTTTTCCTGTACATTAATTATTTCCTTTATATTTTCTATCTATATGATTTCTGTACCATTAATGAAGTCCATATATTATTAATTTTTATTTGCTGATTATATTTTGACTAGGTAATTCATTAGTTATTACTAATATTATTTTGTGTATGTGATTATTTTTCAAAATATATCTCTCAAGCAGTTATATTTTAACAGTTTTTAATTTTAACTTGGTATCAAGTTGTCTACTGACTGTCAGAGAAACAAATAAGCCCTGGATATATTTTTTCCTAGGTTTGTTGTGGCAGAAGTGTCTCTCCTCTGTAGTTTGGTGATTAGCTTTATTAACTACTCTTTTCCTGTTTGCTACTTTTTACTTTTGTAGTAAACTTTTTACTTTGAGGAAGCTTCAAGCTAGCACTCCTGGCACCATCCTGATCATCCTCACCAGGCACTACAGAGGCAAGAGAGTAAGTTTAACACATACATAAGTTTAAGAAATATTTAAACTTCTTTAGAGGAATTACTTGTCCTGAAAATGAAGTGGGTAGTGAGCCTTGTCTCTGTTTAGAAAATATTGCATGAACTCTACACTTTATAGAAACAGAATTAGAGAGCTATTTCATAGTAAATCAGAACTATACTATTAAGTTATGTGATGAGCTTTTCTGAACTACTCAGTAAATCATAAAGCATGACAATAGGACACTCGATGCACTCCTGGGCATTGCATAATAAATGAAATTTCATGAGAAGTTGCCCAATAACTTCTGATGCATTAATCTCTTAATCACGTGCTTCCACAATAGAGTTGTATGAAAAAATTATTTCTTTGCCTTTTGTTATAAGGGTGTACCTATCGATCAGTGGATAAACTGACTAAAGACTGAAGTCGTCTTTGCCACATCATTATCTACAGTCATACTATTGAGAAAACTGGGATGTATTTGTTTTGAACACTACACACTGTTAATTAAAAATTTCAATAAATACTAACGTCATTTCAAACAGGAAACTTGATTCATAATTTTAACTTATAACTCATTAAATTAAAGTATTATTTTAAACACAATTTAAACTGAGTTAATATATCAAAACTTATAACAGGTAATATTTATTAATATATTAAACATCATGATTTAATAGAAAAAATTCAATTTCCATACACTGTAAATATGTATTGTATGTGTGAAGAGCCAGCAAAATGCTTATACTTCATGTGTTTAAGTGTATTTAACCTGTAACTTGCATACTTGTGAAGTGTAATTAATCTTTTCATAATGTAAGAAAAATTTGGACAGATATGCATTGTGTGTTTGAGTCTTTTTTTTTCTTTTTCTGTATTTTAGGGAAGAGTCTACAGGATATTCAGGGTCTCACTACTAGATCGGAATCATAGTTATCCACCTATTTACAGACTCCCAAGAACTGGGATTATCGGCTTGCACTACCACACCCAGTCTCAATTGCAGTCTCTGCATGCCCCTGGAGCAGGGCTGGCATGGCAGGCCCCGGGGTTGAACCCCCGGCCCTGGGCCTGCTTGTAGGTGCTTAATCCACTGAGCAATTTGGTCAGCCCTTGAGTCTTAATTGTGCTTTTAAAATGATATATAGTTGAGTTTCAATGCATTTACAATTAAAATTGTTCAATAATCCCGATTTTTTCCAAGATAATATTTGGAAAGCATTTGAAAAGTGAAAAATTTAGCATATATGTACTATATTACCTACCATATGGTGCTTATGGCTATTTTATACTTAACACGTTATTTTTTTAAAATTCAAATGCACCTATTTTAAGAATATAGCTGGTACCTGTACTGGATAAATTTTGTTTATAATTTGATACCTTGAATGGAATACTAAAATCCTGCCTTACTTCAAATAATAAGAAGTGGATGTGACAATAATAATGAGACCCAGAACTCTATGCAGAATAAAAGGACAGAAAAATCCTTCCAGGAAATTTTATAATCACAGGGACAACGTTCTGTGCAAATTAAACCACACTTTCATGGGGGCATTTCTGAAGCACTGGACTTACATTAAAGTGGTGAGCCACTTCATGCTATGGAAATACATAGGCATGCAAATGTATACAGTGTTGAGTTATCTATGATGCTTTACACAAAAGTTCTATATGTACAATACACAGAAAGTAGGTACTGAACATTCAGATCAGATCCAAGAAAGAATCACTACTATTCCATCCCTTGCTGGCTGAGGCTTTTGTTTTATATAAGAAGCAGAAGACCTAAAAATATTCTTCCTTGCATCCAATTATGGACCGGTAATGCAGAGTGGCAGTTGTGGCTGTTTCTTTCTCTGTTACCTGTGCCATGTAATTAGCATTGTTCACCTGTTCACTTTTCCTATTCTTTTCTCCATTAAAAGACTTGATGTTGACAGAGCTTCATTTAGTGAAACCATGCTAGCGCCATACAAGACTGAAGTATACAATTCAATTCTTCTAGAACTCACAGTTTAAAAGCTTCTTGCATGATTTATTAATACTGTCACTTCAGATAATTAATAAGAGACAAACTATTAATCTGTTCATATTTACATTGTATGAATTTATATTTCTATACAAGTAGACATCATTTATATATGCATTCATACTCTTACATAAACTTATTAAGTAAAACAAAAAATGGTCCAAGAGACCATGAGACTGAATTTCAATATTGTCTTTGAACATAAAGATAATACAATAAAACCTTGTATCTTATAATTTTTATTATATTAAATGAAAGTAATAATTTTGATAAATAATGTAATACATTTTTAGACAAACCAAATTCATATGAAAGATTAATAATTATGTAACAACTATGTACACTGATGGCTTGTTTTTATGCGTTATTATTTGATGTGATTTCGCATCACAGGAATACTAGCCATAGCCTGGTGAGAATTGGAGCAATGCATTCTAAATTATCAACATAAACAGTCATTGAATTTTTTATTTTTTAAAGACAGTAAAAAATAGCATTAAAACAGAAAAGAATTACTAGTCACAGAATTTCACTTAACAAAGTAGTATGAATTTCACAGTATTTGTTGCAATGCATAGTAGTGTCTTCTAAGTCATTCATATTACTAGACATATGCCCACAAAATTGGAAGAAGAAACAAATGTATAGGAAATTAGGAAAAGAAAAAGTATAACTGAAGAAAAGAGACAAAACAAATTAAACATTATCTGCTCCTTTCCATAGACCAGAAGAAATCCACAGTACAGTTGTCCAAACCATTCTTCTTACATGCATATATAAATCTCTTTCTCTCACTCCATCTCCTGTCATTTTTTATGTTAAACTTTTACACATTAATTGAAACAAAATGGATGTATTTTCAGAAGCATTTTGTCTAAAATTCTAAATAATGTTGGAAGTAATGAGAATATGAAATAGTTAATCATTATAATTAAAGAGTTTTAACATATTTAAATGAAACACACTACATTTTCCTTATAGTATTAATATTTTCATTATAAAATACTTAACCCTGAGGAAAAATTGGAAAAATCTATAAAGTACAATATATGCCTTATCAGTTTTCATAGTTGATATTTAAACTTAGAAAAGTAATCACAGAACCCAGCAGGAGCTCATGTAAAGAATATTTATGCAGAAAATATCATAATTAATATTTTCCAAATCTCACATTAGTATAACTACTTAGAAAAGTGTCAATACTGTAAGGTTTCAATTTTGAAAGCTTTTATTTTTTAAAATATGCATATTGTTATACTGAAGCATTTTGCAAAGTAAAGTGACATTACTTATTCAAGGTAAATATTTTGTCATTTGCCTTTAACTTTTTCTTTTTCTTTTCTTTTTTCTTTTTTCTTTTTTTTTTCCAGCACTGGGGATTGAACTCAGAACTCTATGCATGCCAGGCAGGCACTTAATCTATTCAGCTACCACCTTGGCTCTTGAATTTAACTTTTTAAGTTTCAATCAAATCAAAACCTCCTTAAAATTTAATTTATATACATCCAGTTCCAGAAAAACTAGATTTGTTCTATTTTTCCTGGGTAATTGTACTTGCAGCTTAAAAGCACTAAGAATAACAAAGGAAATAAATGGAAAACTGACAGAGAGAAGGTAGACTTCCTAAAGACATAAGAACTTCAGTAAGGGCATAGTGATAAATTTTCTGAATATCTTTATTAACTTTCACAAATCCTAGATAGGTAGCCAAGACATTCTAAAAGTCTGCACCTCAGAACCGATAGGCACAGGAAAGATGAAACATTTTCTTCATGGCCAACTTGACAATACTGGCATGTTACCAACATAAAAATCTTCTCTTGTTAGGTCTGGTGGGACTGGACTTGGAATGTGCCTTTAACTTACTCATTTGCTTTGTAAAAACAGGCATATTGGCATTACCCACTGTCCAGTTTGGTCACCTGAATCAATGCTAATCTTCCTGTGGAAGAAAATGATGTTCCTGTCCCATGCTAGCCCACTACTCACTGTTACACTCTCAGGAATCCCCAGTCAACTGAACCTCCACCACCATCTGACAACACAAACTAGCCAGGGCTACAAGATTAAGGACCAGACAGAATGCCACTTATAACAAATATTATAGTCATGGATCACAACAGGAACATGAACTCCCTAGCACACCCAGCATCAAAGATAGAGAAATGGGAAGTGAAAATAACAACCAAAATGTGTAATAGATTTTGTGAAACAGGGAGAAAATGTTGAAATGGAAAAGGAAACTAGGGAGGGTGAAGGGGGAAAGGAAGCAAAAGAGAGAAATGAAAGGAAGAAAGAAAGGAAGGAGGAAAGGAAGGAAGGAAGGAAGGAAGGAAGGAAGGAAGGAAGGAAGGAAGGAAGAAAGGAAGGAAGATAGTTTTGTAATTAAGGAAGGGAAGAGGGTTTGACAGGAGGAACAGGGAAAGAAGAAAGAGAATTAAGATATATCATGTACAGGTAAAATTCTCTAAGATGTATGTAAAATTTACCAATAAATTTAATATTTAAAAGAACCACCCAACTAAGCTGAACCAACAAACCTTACTCCCAATCAACAACCCTGCCCATCACAGAACATCTAGATATAACCTAAAATATGAATATAGGTGATTCACAAAAGAGAGATAAGAAAGAAGACTAGAAGGCAATTTAAATCAATCCACTTCCTGTGGCATCAAGTGAACAAAACAGAAATCTAAGTTTATGCATTCATGCTATAATAAAAAATGGATAACATAAGTATACAATAGAATCTAAATGAGATATGCAAAACAGCCTATCCAGTGACAGAATACATAGAACACTCAAAAGATTACAGCAGCAGGGAGACTATAGATAACAGTGAAATAGTGCACATTTGAACATGCTCTAGGAGGGTCATTGTGAGTGTTTTCACTATTAAGTAATAATAAATATTTGAGCAGATACATAGGTTTAATCTGATTTACATACTATATAATATTTGGTGTATAAAAAATTAAAATCGTACTTAATTAAAACCTGTATCTTTGATATGTCAGTATAAAATACATTTAATAAAAAGGATGTTGAACACTCTTTTCCATATATATTACATTCACAGAATGATGATATATAAAGATACAGAAAAATTTCATCATAAGCTTTGGGGCCTTAATTTACTTCAGTTCTTTATATATTCTAGGAAGAAGACCTTTGTCTGAATGACTGGGTGTTAAGATGTTTTCCAAATTTGTGGGTTATCTTTTCACTTTGTTGGTGATTTCTTTTGACTTGCAGAAACTTCTCAATAAGAGGAGGTCCCAGTTGTTGATTCTTTGAAATATTCCTGTTAGCTTCAATTTTGTTCATGAAATATTTGCCTACCACTATATCTTCAAGATGTCTACCTACTTTCTTTTCCAAATTTAGTGTTTCTGTTTTAATGTTTAGATCATTAATCCACTTTTACTTTAGCTCAAAAATTTGAGATTTCTTGAAAGCAAGTGGTAATATTCAATCATATGTCCAATTGTACATAACTATTTTAATCTGAGCAACCGATTTGAAGATAAAAATAGATAATATATCAACCTGTTAATCAGATGTTCTTGTTTTGAAAATATGTAACATATGTATTGTTGTATGTTACATGGTTTCTGTCTTTGTTTCTGATATTTGTTCTTGATGTTGTTTTTACTCTTCAAAATAAATTAAAGTTATAATAAGAAAGAAAAATTTCATCATAGCTAGAAATTTGGAAGAATGGAAGGGTGGCTGAGCTACCAAAGGTTAACAAATCAGTCAAACACACACACACACACACACACACACACACACACACACACACACACACCCCACATATACATGAAAAGCTAGAGAGTATATGGACACTGGAGTACATGGTTTTTAATCTCTTTGATTTTCTTATCACAAGAAGAAACTTGAACATGACTTTACCTTATGAATTATTTTTACAACTGCATGTAAATTTACGATAATCTTAAAAATAAATGAGCCATAATATTAATCACAAAATCCTATATATTACTAAATAATATAATTTTAATTTGATATGACATTTTAACCATATGAAAGGATTGAGACGACCCAGGTCACGGGATCCTGAACAGACCCAGAGCACAGGTCCGGCGAGTGAGTGAGATGACCTGGGGCCCTGCGGATCCTGAATAGACCCAGAGCACAGGCCCGGCAGTAAGTGAGAGGACCCGCTCCTCGGAATCCTGAATAGAACAGGAGTGCAGTCCCGGTGACCCGGGACCCACGGATCCTCATTCGACCCAGGCTGCAGGCCCAGCAGGGAACCCTTCTGCAGAACTCCCTGCAAAGAGGCTAGAGGCAAGACCCACCCAGCTGATTCAGGAGCAGAACATCTTCCCAGAGAGACACAAAGGGTTCAACTCTAATGCCTGTAGCAGAAAGAAGTGGAGCACACATTCAGAACCAAACAACCCGCCCTGGAGGAATTGGAACTTCATAGATCCAGACCTGGTGCTAAGATAACAACTCTATCTACGCTCTACAACAAAGGTTAGAAGACAGTGGTACACAAAATGAAAAAGAGAAGGAACAAAATGCAGTCTCAGGCCCCAAGTCCACCCAGTACAAATGCAGAAGACACTAGCACTGAGGAAACTGGAAATCACACACCAGATATCTCTGAAATAATAGCGTTGACAGCAAAGAATCACCTGCAGACAGGTACAGAAGAAATCAGATCAGAAATAATTTCAGAACTAAAAGTGTGGTGGTAACTATAATCAAAGAAGTACTAAGTACTTCTAAAGAATATACTGATAAAAAAATAGAGGAGAATATAAAAATGATGGAACCCCTGAATAA
>NW_004524589.1:7022487-7024201 GCF_000260255.1 Octodon degus | reverse complement strand
CATTGGGTCTTCTGTTTAACTGGCAATGTCAGAAATTATTGACCTGACTCCCCCACAGCTCAACATAACAACATGGCTTTACTTCCTATATTTCATCTTTATACTTTTCTACGGGATGGTTAAGACCAAGGTAAAGCAGGACCTGTGCAACAAGAGTTGTAGCTTTTTGGTCTGACAAGGTCAGTGAAATTAGGCTAGGTTTTAAATAGTGAGATTGTCCACAGGGCAAGGTTCTGTTTTCCCATCTGAATGATATTGCATAACAATAGAAATGTTAAATTTCACTGAACATTTTATGTGTTTAAGATCTATACATAAAATAGGATATCAAGTCTACATCTTGTACAATTAACCACTAGGAAGAATGTATGCAAATTGTCAATTATTGAAACTGTCCTATCAATTTGGTTTGAAACTGTTTCATTACTATTTGTTTCTCAATAAAATTATGGACAAAAAAGATCTATACATAATGCAGGTTATATAAAATAGAACACTTGTTTTTTCATGAGCATGTATCAAATTTATGCATCTCATTATAATTTCTAAGAATTAGGTACAACACATACAATAATGACTTATGTAACCAAAATTGTAAACCAATAATTTAAACAGATACCCAATCTTTTTTATGAGAAGAATATATTTATTGAGGGAAAGAAATCTCCTGTTGGATATAGAAACAGGAGGGGGCCCCAAGCAGATTGTCTCCCAGATATCCAATCTTATACAACTAACATTTAGTTATTTTCCAAACCAAGGCCTAACGGAAGATAATAGAACACATATAAAATTATTTTGACAGAATTAAACATATGTTTTTAGTAACGATTTATTAAAAAAGATGAATATTTAAACCTTACAGTTTCAAACATTAAGATGTTAGCATATCCCTTTGTAATATACTTTGAGTTAATTGTACAAAAAATTAGAACAAACTGTTTCTAATTTGAAATATTATATGCAAAAGATACTCAGGATATATGATCAATTTGTTAAAAAAAACCCATGAATTTTAGGTCACTAGAAAGTATGTTGCTCCATACATGAGCTATCAGAGTTTTGAAAATTATATTACTATTAATATTTCATCCCAAACAGTTTAATATATAGATGTAAACACTGTAAATCTAGAAAATATATAGCTCAGATAAAAAGAGAAAAGCTCAAGCTTTTTGCTTAAGAAATTTTTAAGACTTTTCTGTAAAAACAAACCAATTTTTAAAGAAACCACATTTTAAGTGTTTTCTTTAATCCAAGACTATATAGTAAAATAATAGTGGCTTATTTATTAGAGAAAAGCAAGCAAGGATTTTCAGTAGCTCTTGAAAATATTAATATTGGAGAACAAGTGGCCTAGGTAAGAGATACCTAATAAATCTACAGCAGTATATTTTTTAAATCAATTATAAGAAAAATAGATGATTCATGCTTATACAAACTACTAAATACAGGATATCCTAAAGTGATGAACACATTAAACTAATTTTTAACCTTAATATTTTTAAAGCTTAGTTTGAGGAATGTCTCCACCTTATGATAATAATCTGTATAACATATTAACTCTGAAACTTAGGAGTCAGATATCTTTTTAATCTTTAATGTAGTGTTTCACAGATAGCATATATATGCAATCTATGAAATAATTTTAATAGACTTAAATACATTGTCAGTTCAACAGTTTAAGAAGTAAACTGTATACAAACTTATTCTT
>NW_004524589.1:7013936-7021497 GCF_000260255.1 Octodon degus | reverse complement strand
TTTTATTTTGGTTAGTGTGTGCTTGCATTACCCAGCACATCTTACTTCTTGCTTCTTCTCCCCCATTTGCAGAAGGCCTATTTCCTTGTTTACCATTATCTATTGTATATTTTTCTCTTACTTACATTTTGTTTCTCATATAAAATAAACCATGTGGCATTTAAGCTCATGTGTCTTATTTATTGCATTTCACATCACTATGGTCTCAAGGTATATCTACTTTCCTGCAAATGACTCAAATTTATCCTGTTTGTATAGTAATATTCCATAAGTGTACAAACAACATATTTTGTTTTCCTATTTGTCTATTAATTAATATATATGCTGCTTCTAAGATTGAGCTATTATGCATCATGTTGCTATAAAGTATGCATGTTGTTGTAATAGGACTCCTTAATACACTTTTTAAAAGATATTGTTTTCATAATGTGTCTAATATCAATTTACTCAATCTAATCTATTATTAAGTATGTTTTACTTTAAGTCTTAAAAAATGTTATTATATAACTTTTGATATTGGTCTTTAATTGTGAAAAAAACACTTGCATAAGAATTTCTCAGAGGGGCCTGCCCCTAGCTCAGTTCTTTAAGTGGCAGCTTCAGCAGAGCTTTCAGACTCAGGTTGCTGTAGTTCGATCCCCACAACACTCCAGCCAGCCAAACCACCCCTCAGGGCATTCGGATCAAAAAAAAAATATTTATGGGCCGGGGAGATGGCTCAGTGGAATAAGTGCTTCCTTGGCAAGCGCAAGGGCCTGAGTTCAATCCCCGGTTCCACAAAAAAAAAAAAAAAAAAAAAAAAAAAAAAAGAATTTCTCAGCTTAGAAGCTTACCCTCAGTTGTATTTCCACATAAAACTCATCCTTCTTTAAGCTGGTAACAGTAATTGATATCTTTAAAACATATACCTCATTTTTTACACTTAAAAATGATACTTGGAGTATTGTTCATTCAAATAATATATGAGTATGATGTATAAATTATGCACTAATAAACTACTCAATTCATGACAACTCCCAGTATCTCGTCATGTTATAATTTAGGTAGTTCTAATTTAAAATTAGTTATCTTAAACAATATTAGCACACACCTTTCTTCTCAATGAAATAAGAGAAATACTGTATTGATATCCTATCTTCTGTATTTGTATTTTGTTCACAAAAAAACAGTATTTTATTTATACTTCTACAAAATTAGTCACATGTGGCATGGGTTTTCCAGTGACTAATACCTGACTTTAACCAGACAGGATGTTTATCTCAGGACTCTCTATACTTTGTCCCATGAATAGCTACTAAAAAGACAATAATATGTACTTTGTTAATTATTGTAACTATCCTACTAACTTATTTTGAAATTGTTTGATTACTATTTTATCTTTTTTCTCATTAAAATGAATAAGAAAATAAAATGAAATAAAATAATGACAAAAATTAGTTATCTTGATTGATGCATACTGAAATTAAAACTGTCTTCCATAAACTTATCATAATTTAGCAATAATAAACTGAGAATCCCTTCTCACACCCAGTTTGATACATTTCACTTGTACTATATGTGTTCATTCATCTACATATGTAGCTAATAATGCCTGTTTATAAACAAATACAAAACAAAATAGAAAAACATAGAACAATTTAAATTTAAATGACAATAATCATACAGATTAACTATGTGTTCACAAACACGATTTTCATGGGAAAAATTATGTTTTCTAGTTTATTTTGCAAATATTTGAATTATCTGAGATGCACTATCAAATATTTGAAAAGGTTTTAGAATCCAAATAAAAGTCAACCCCATTAGTTATGTAGCACTAGATATATTAGTTATGTTTAAGATACTAAACATTTCTCTAATAGACATGCCATTATTCATATATTTGATGATTCAAGGTCTTTTAAAAGTATGACTTTTAATATTTATCCTCTTTAGATCTGTTTTGCCCTTAAACACAAATGTTAATTTATAGTTGGAAAAGTATTCAGAAGAACATGTGTTAATGAACTATTTTAGGACACAAACACAAAGCATATTATTCTTGTTTATAAGTTTATTGAATTTATTACACTGATCCTCATTATCTATGGAAAATAATATATTTCAATATGTACGTCCTAATTTACTAAGATGCTGCTTTTCTCAACATTTTATTAAAAATCAATGTATAAATCATTCACTCAACTAAGTTGCATTTTTATAAGCAAATATAAATTAATAGTTTTCATTTGAATGTATACGCCTGTCTGCTTGTATTCTTTTTTAAAGAAATTATTTTATTTTGAAAAATAAAAAACAAAAGTAAGTACAAAAATGAGAAACAAAGACAGGTTAACATAAAACAATACATATGTTCCAGATTCTCAAACAAAAATAGCTGTTTAAAATGGTTTCTATAGTACCTATTTTTTATCTTTTATTCATTTTAATGAGAAAAAAAGATAAAATAGCAATGAAACAGTTTCAAAACAGCTGAGTTGTAAAAGGCTGAATTCAGCAACTTCTGACAATTGCCAGTTCTGCTGATAACCCACTACTATTATGGACTATTGGACCATATTGGGTTATTTTACTGAATTCAAGTTCCTATAGTCTTTACACTAGTTTCAAGTATGTAAATGTCATTTAAAGACTTCTCCAAATACAGCTTGTCTAACTGCAGAGCAACATCCATCTCTGACAAAACAAAAAAGAGGCATATAAATAAAGGACCATTATCCTTTATAAATAAAGGATAGATATACAGCTAATTTCTCTTAGTTCAATAAGAAGAATGGTTTGTACTAATATTGCTTAGACAAGATATCATGTCTACATCTTCATCTTGTCCTCTGAATAACTACTATGAAGACAAAAATATGCAATATATTAATTATTGTAACTGTCTTACTAACCTGTTCTGTATTCTTATATTTCTTTATAATTTCTCTTATTCATGTCATCCTTCCTCAATTTGTTCTTTTTTCCATCAGTTCATCTCTTCCATCTTTAAATTGAATATTAAATGACCATGCTGAAACCAGTTACATTTAGCTCAAATGTGACAAATAATTGACCCAGAAGTTATTAATATTGGACTACCTGGCAAATGATTATGTTAGCATATAAATCTGTGGCACTGGTCATTTCTAAAAGTAGATATCATGGATGTAGATTTTTTTCCCAAGAGTCTAAAATTAATGAAAAATGTGTACTATACTCTTTATCTTTTTTTTCTAATGCAAGTTTCAATTTCTTTGCATTCAGTATTCATGTGTAAATAGAATAATTAATACAATAAATTATACCAAACTATGTTTCCACAATTAAATATAAAAAGTAAAATAAAATCAAACTTTACTGTTTTCATGCTATTATAATGTGAGTGTGTATAAATTATACATTTCATTACTAGTCGCTTTAGCCAATTTAAATAGATAAGCTGCCTTACATTGTTTTGTATAACTTTATAGATACATACTTGATGCATTTAGACATCTTTGAATATTTATTTGGCTTAGAACTCTTCATGAATCTTACCTTTGACTACACAATAATAAGAATTGTCCATGTCATTAAATTTCTAAAATGCAGAGCCAGAGAGATAGCTCAGTTGACTAAGCACCTGCTTGGGCAAGCAAAGGGACCAGGCTTTGATACCCAGTACCTCATGCCCCACTAAATTAAAATATTTAGTAATAGAGGAAGTGTAGATGGCACAGAAGCCCAAAGAAAAAAATTAGATTTATCAGAAGTAAGCAAAAAAGTATGCTCTTAATAAATCAGCCTATATATTTATTTTAGGAAAAAAAGTCTAGGTATAAAATATGGTGAGCCAGCCCCGAGATCTGATGTGGTGGCTCACGCCTGTAATCCAGCACTGGGGAGGCTAAGAACAGTAGTTTCACTATGAGTTTGAACTGCATAGTGACACTTTGTATCAGATAGATAGATAGATAGATAGATAGATAGATAGATAGATAGATAGATAGAGCTATATAGATATTCCTAAAATGCATACCCCATTTAAATGACTTTCACTGAAGTGTTTCAAAAAAGAGCCACTTCATCTGATTTTCATTCATATTGTACTACAATAAGACCATACTAGATACTTATTTTTTCAATGTGTTTCTTGATGCTAAATATCACAATTTATCTTATTTAAAACTCCTCAATGATTAAATGCATGTCTTCAGTGATTTAATGTGTTGTTTGTAGAGTTGCTGAGTTAAATATTTAAGATTAAAGCAACAAAAAGTGCAAGCAATATTTTTCTTCAAGACATTCAACCACATTAACTCAATCAAATATGTGAACTAATTTTCCCTTTTTTCTTCTTAAACATGCATATTTTTATCATTGTTAGATTTGAGAAACTCACAGCCTTCTTGAATATTAAAAGTATCAGCCTCTAAGTTTTACAATTAAATTTCTGTCATAAACATCACTGGTTAATAACAAAATTTTCATAATGTAAGTTTCATGAATTGTTGGGATGACTCCAAAAAGAAAGATGTCTTGATTAGGGAGAAAAAAAATCATTATTTTATAGAAATCCAGATACTAAGTTTAAATGACACTGAACTCTAAAAAGTGTATACCTACGAATATCTGACCACTTTATGTCCTGTGGGTTCTCATCTTAATAATCTTCAATTAAAATTCAGGATCTCTTTCGTACAGATCAAGGCAGCATCATGAAGATGAATCGTGGGCCATTGCCTCATCTTACCTTATTTAAAATTCCATGTGTTTATTTTTGAAGTACTAACTAGAATGCAGGAAGGTGACACGTGTGTTTGTTCGTGCCATTTAAACAATATTTTACATTAGCTAAATTTAGAAACTGGTTTTGTTTCCTTCAAACCTATTTCTATGAAATTAATATTATGTCATAACTTATGTCCTATGTCCGCTTGTACATGTGTGCTTCAGCTCATTTTTATTTTATTTCTGAAAGAGTAGATATTAATTGAAGCATAGACATATAATGAGCTTGATAAAAAAGAATGTATATTTTGGTAGGGGACTTTGGAGTATAATGAACACCATGCATTTAAGCTAACTTATCAAATATATGAGAAGTGAAAAGCAATTAAACACCATCAACCACTTACCTGCAAACACTATAGAAATAATTTTTGTGAATTTGAATAACAGTGCACTGGTGTTGCTTTGTTCTTAAAATATTTAGAAATAGATGAAGTTTAGATAGTGCAGAAGGCCAGAGAAAAAGATTAGATTTGTCAGAAGTAAGCAAAAAAGTATACACTTAATGAATCAGGTTATATATTTGTTTTAGGAAAAAAGTCTAGGTATAAAATATACTTGTATACTATGCAATTAAAGGACAGAGTCCATAGACATTACTACTACTTAAATTTACTCAATTATTTAAAAGTCTTCACTGTGCTTCAAGAACTTCAGTAATGGCTTATAGCTCTTAATGTGACTTAGAAATCATAATAGCTTATCCATACATAATTATAAGAGAAAAGGGAGAGAATAAACAGCTGTGAGTAGTGTTGGAACAAGCATACATTGCCTTTAATTCTGTTACGTGCACATCAGTGTTGAGTGTAACGGCAAGAGTACAATGGAGTACCAACTGCTACTGAGTGGCAGTCAGCCTGCTTATAAAATGAGTATAGGGACAGTAAGAAATGAAAGATATTGATGAACAAATAATTGATGCAGAATAAAAGTAATAGATATTTTTCTAATAAATTACAGTGCTTTATAAATATATAGTTTTTGGACCTTTGGCCTACCAGATGGCAAACTGTATGTTATGCACGCAGTATTTAAAGCATAACGTCTTGTTTAGAAAGAAATTTCTTGTAATCAAAATCACTCACTGGTGCCCTTTTAAATAAGGCATAACATAAATTCAGGGCTATCTAGCAGAAATTCATTCATAGGCATTTTTTCTTCATGCTACATCCAAATAGATGATAACTTCTTGGCCGAATCCACTTAGAGATAGCTTGTGTTCAGAGGACATACACAAAATAAGTTCAGCTACATCTCTAAGTATTGCATCATGCTCCGAAAAATGACAATGTGACATCATAAGGAATGCAGGAATGCAAATGAATTAAAGCAAAGCTTTAAAACCTGTCCTATGTCATTACACTCCATGACATATGCTTATTAAATGAAATTAACTACATGAAACCCTAAATACTTGCTTGTTTCATTAGTATTTCCTTCTCTCCTTGCCTCTTTCTTTCTTCCTTGGTTCTTTCATTTGTCATTTTCTTTCCTTCTTTTTAGCATGCATTTTATACATAAGCAAAGCAGTGATTCGTCTGATCTGAAACTTCACTTTCTTTCCCAGATCTATGAAGTGCACTATAATTTTTTTCATTTATTTATTTATTTATTTATTTATTTATTTATTTATTTTTGCAGTACCAGAGATAAAGCCCAGGACCTTGAGCTTGCCAGGTAGGCACTTAAGCCACTCAGCTATCTTGCCTGGCCCCCTATTATTTATTTATTTATATTTATTTTTTTGGAACCGGAGATTGAACTCAGGCCCTTGCACTTGCCAGGGAAGCACTTATTCCACTGAGCCATCACCCAGACCCTATTTATTTATTTTTTGCCATACCACAGACATAGATTTTTATTAAAAATCACTGTACTGCTCCTATCATGATGACAGCTATGACAGATAATTAACATGTGGTAGAATGGATGCTTATCTAAAAATAGCTTTTGAAACAACACATTAGTTTTTCTTTAATTAGTAGTTAATGTAGGTCTTAATGAACTCTAGGAGAACACATGGTTGCTGTATTTGTATTTTCCTTAGTGTTGTGTCTTCCTACTACCATTTTCCAGAATGTGCAAGCAGGCAGCTGGGACATAAAATTTTAGGTAGAACCAAGAGAAAATTGACATTATCCTCATAAAGCATAACATTGGGCAGATTGTAATTATTTCTACAAGCCACCTTCTTGTTTCTGTCTCTAGAAGCACAATTCCAAACTGTTTAAACACATTTCAAAGTCTATGAGTTGATGGGACACTACAAGACACAGACAACACTCAATTTTAAACTTATTAATGTATAATATTCCAAACATTTTATTTTTCTCCTAATGGAAAGGATAAAACAAGTTACTAAAATTGTATTCTACAGTTACTTGCATATCTTAAATTCTTTGAAAAATCTGGATTTATTTAATCCAGATTAAATATCTTTGCTTGTGTATCTTTGTCCAGTGTTCTCTGCACGGGTCAGCAAGAGGCTTCATCGAGCTTAATGTGACATGTTTTCCCTTATGAAGAGTGGTAGAAAAGAATTATACTTGCATAGAACCCTTTAATTTTATCTTTTAATTAGTTTTATTGAGATAGAAATAGCAATAAGATAGTTTCAAAACAGGTTAGTAGGACAGTTGCAATCATTAATACATTGCATATTGTTGTCTTCACATTAGTTATTCATAATACAAGATGCAGACATGGTATCTTGTCTAAACACTATTAGTACAAATCTTTCTTCTCATTGAACTAAGAGAAAGTAGCTGTATATCTATCTGAACTATTTTGTATATGCAAATACATA
>NW_004524589.1:6986437-7013836 GCF_000260255.1 Octodon degus | reverse complement strand
TCAGAGACGGGTATTCCATTGCCATTCAAATATTGTAGGTGCATGAATTCAGCAAAGTGACCCAATATGGTCCAGTAGTCTATAATAGTAATGGGTTATCCACAAAGCTGGCAATGTCAGAAGTTGTTCACTTGAGCTTTTTACATCTCAGCATATTAATTTGGCTTTACATTTTATATCTTGTTTTTATAGTTTTCTGCTGGATGTTTAAGACCAAGATAAAGCAAGACCTGTATAATAAAAAATGTAATTTTTGCATGTGACAAAGTCAGTCAAATCCCCTCAGGATTTACTCTGAAACCCTGAACAGCACTTTGTAGATCCTTTGTCAGTATGAGCCATGTGGCTGAGTCACAGCCATTGTCTGGCCAATTTGCTCTCTGTGAAAGCCTGAGAGAATGTTTTCTCTCTACGTGACTCTCCTTAGGCACACTCTACATTGTCCATCACTTTCCTCATAAATCTTTCACCTTTTCTAGAGCTCTTTAATATAAAGTTGTAATTAAATGTGAAGGAAAGCAGTAGAACTTATTGCTCAGTC
The DNA here is from genome assembly GCF_000260255.1 of Octodon degus. Lineage (NCBI taxonomy): Eukaryota > Metazoa > Chordata > Mammalia > Rodentia > Octodontidae > Octodon > Octodon degus. The sequence goes on along the minus strand of NW_004524589.1, from coordinate 7,013,295 downwards.
ATGTGATATGCATTCAGTAAATCAGAATATCAGTGGGTTATGAGAGAGAGAAGTCAATTAGAATTTCCAATTACTAAATTGAGACAATGATATTAAATGTTTGATATTCAGTGAATGGCTGAATGGTTCTAGCTGAGATTTTTGCTTTAATTGTATAAATGATGTATAATGAAAAGAGTTAACCATTGGTTCTACTTCTCATAAGTAGCTTTATATCCTGAATCTTCATTTTACTTCTTTGAGGTATGTTAGACGTATCAAAGTACTGAGCTAAGGATTTTTCCTAAAGTTTGCCTAAGGAGAAGATGAGCAGTTGGAACAAAATGACATAAGTCAGAACGCTCTAGGATCTATTTGTTTAGAAGCCTAAGAAGGGGCCAGGAAGATAGCTCAGTGGAATAAGTGCTTGCCTGACAAGTACAAGGTCCTGAGTTCGATCCTAGTACCGCAAAAAAAAAAAAAGAAGCCTAAAAAGTTCTCCCAAAGTTGATAGCCAAAGGCCAATGGATGTTTTTAAGTGATTAGGCAGCTACACTGTTCTGGGAGGTTAGTGAACACCACCACAAATTCTACTAAGCAGTGGCAAAGTTGTTGGGGTACATGAAATTCCCCCAACAATTCTCTGTAGGGCTACTGGTGAAAAGGGCATCTTTCTCTCCTCTTCAGTGACTAATTTTAAGTTTTTAGCCTGTTGTTCCAATGACCACAACTAAACTTTGCATAAGTGACTGACTTTTGGGTGTAGATAGATTCCAAGAAGGATTAGCACTCTACACAGATGTGCCACATGGACCCACCTAAGTACCCCACATGGGCCCACCCAAAGTTAAGTTCAATCATTTTTGTCTTTAGACAAATAATCATCAGTTAAAGCTACAATACTTTCCTTACAATGCAGATTTATAGAGAGAATCACCTAATTAAATGATGAGAGAATCTGCTTACCTGAGTACATGGCTCAGAGCCTCAGGTCTAGGCCCACGTAGGAGCCTCTGTGCTGTGTGGCCAGGGACTGAGACCAACATCCTCCTTACTGTAGGTCTTTGCACCAAAGATACATATATGGCCTATATTGTACCTGGTGTTTCCACTTAGGAGGTGTCCCTAAAGTCTTTTAAAATCACCATCAATCAAACCTAATGCAATCCAACTATTCAAGGTCAATCCAAATATAGTTTCATCCACAATTTCCTGACAAAGTACCCTTGGGTTGATATCCATTAGGTCATATCTCTGACTAAATTCTAAAGAACAATAGGGAGTGGAGGCAATGGAGAAGAAAACAAGAATTAAAATGTTTCATATTTACCAACTGTAAAGAAAATATTTCTGCCCAACCAGTATACTTCAGTTTCTTAATTACCCAGGTAATAGTTTCTATTAAAGTTTTAGTTGTTTTGTCTTCTACAACTGGCTGATTGCTGTGATTCATATTATAAGAACCAGTCAAAGACAGCCACATTCTTTGTGTATATACTTCCCTTTTGCAAACCCTTAAAAACTTATTTTCCTGAGCATTTAGGACCTGCTTAATTTGGGAATGCCATCAATGTAAAATAAATCTATCTCCAAATCTTGGGAATTGTTTTGGTGTTTCCGCTTACTGTTGCATCTGGCATAGGAATTTGGAAGACTGACCATGCTGACTTCTTTGGTCACTGGTTGCAGCCCCTGTGAATGAAGCAAGGACCTCTCCAATTCATGATGAGGAAGCACACCATCAAGATTTCTTGAGTACACCCAAAGGTCTGGAGGAGGACTTCTCGCACTCCACCTAAGGAGCTCACTTCAGAGACCAAAGGGAGGAGGATGCATTCAGTCTGTCTGTCTGCATTCCCGACTGATTCTGATAACACCTCCTGGGTACCCCATTAGTCTGTCCATCAGTGTTGCTCAGCTCAAGAAGAAGGGGAGATTGATCACCTCTCATTGGTCAGGTCCACCCTCAAAGGTAAGGAATTAGAATGTTTAACCTCTGAGTGCCTGAGTGCCTGGTGAATGACTGTGTGAGTGAGTGAAATGGAAAGCGTAAGCCATAAGATGCTCTTCCCAGTCTGGGAAGCACTGGTTGCAGTGACTGTTTGGGCCCTCCCAATCAGGGGCTTGGTGGTTCTGTGGTGACTGACATATGGCATAACAGAGACCTTGCACCCCTTTAGCTAAATCATGCCTGAGTCCCTTCAAAGGGTGCAGCTAGCGGGCATCTGTGTCTCTCTGAGGGGCACCCACCCTTTGTCTGTTGCACCATCAATAAAGGGTAAACAACAGACAAATAGGAAGTCAGAGATGGGAATATATTAGTCAAAAACCACAGTATGAATCAGCAGGAAGAAGAGCTTTTCCAGAGTTAAAAATGAAGCCAAACCATTCCCTGTAGCTCAAAGGGGAAAAAAGGACAACTGTGGCCCATTCTTCCTGAAAACTGACTTGGCACCCTAGTCAGCTGCTGCATTTGCTGCCAGCACCTCTTGCTCCACTCTCCACTTACCACTTCTGTTGTGGACCAATTGAATGGGTTCCAGCTAACCACTGCCTGCACTCAACCACACAGGCCCACCATTTAAAGGTATATAGATAGACTCTGTGCTCATTTACACCTGCTCAGGCTGGCTGAGGCATTCCCTATCTGAACTGAGAGGGCAATAAAGTTTGTAAGCCCCTTCTGTGAAGTCAGCCCTAGGTACAGCCTACCCTTGATCAAAGGCAGCAACAGCAGATCTGCATTTGTAGCAGAGAGAACTAAATAAAAACAACAGACAGCATAGGAGCCACATGCTCTGAAAAGTTGAAAATAAATTTTAGCCCTGTAAAAAAAGCTTATAAGTAGGTCCACAGAAGTTAAGCTAAAAAGATCAGCTATGCCTGCGGTCTCTCCTGCACAGACATACAACCCATGTGCATATTAACTACCTTCACATGTTTCAGAAATCCATCATTAGATCCACTGTTCCAAAGTTAGAGGAGCCCATCCAGACCATTGCTGAAAGATTTATCTGGATGGCTCCTCCAGGGCTCACTCAAAGCGACAGCATACTCAAAGCCTTGCTGTGGTGACTCTGGACATTGACCAGTTCACACATAGCTGAGGCCTGAGGACACTGTTCATGGGATCACCCAACACATATTCCCCTTCAGGTTTGTGCCTTTGCAGGCTGCTTATCCCCGTTCTTGCTTCAATTTCTCCTTCTCCTAGCTGGGACTTATGCTTCAAACTCTATAGATGTTTGCCCCCTGGGAGAAGAAAGTCAATCAAACCCTTGAACAAAGTTTGATGAGTGTCCAATGCACACTGGACATTTTTCTAAATCAGATTAATTCCCTCAACTATTATGCCAGAGTAATATTGTAGAAGACAGGTCTAAATTATGTCTCTTCCTAAAAGCAACTTAGGGGGTTTGGAAGATAACTCAGCATCCAAAGTGCCTGCCTGGCAAGTACAAGGACCTGAGTTCAATCCCTGATACCACATGTCACGCTGGCCTCAGAACCCCAGGTGCATCATGCTGGCCCCAAAACTAGTTATAGTGGTGCATACCTGTTATTGCAGGGCTGGGGAGACTGAAACAAGAAGATCACTCAAGTCTGAACTATGTAGAAGATCTTGTACCTAATAAATAAATCTTTAAAAAATTAAAAGCAACTTAGGGAAAAACTCTGCAATAAAACAATCTTAGAGACCTTGCCTATGGTCCATTGTAAGATCACTGATTAACTTAATTTTTCTGCTTGTAGTAATGCCCTATTTTTAAAAGACTACATGTGTTCAATCCCTGGTTCCACCAAAAATGAATAAAAATAAAAGACTGCATGTAATATGCCCAGAAAACATTTATCAGGGAAACCAAAAGAGAGTTGTAATGTAACATGAACGCACATCTGCTCCCAGCCAGTAAACTTCTGTTTCTTTGCTACATAGACAATAGTTCCTGTTGCACTTCTGCTTGGTTCTGTCACCTACAAAAAACAGTCACTGTGATGCATAGCTGGTCCCTATGATGCAAGTTGTACAAGCCAATAAAAAAGCCAAGTACTTTTTCTGTGTATTTTCATTTTGCAATCTCATAAAAAATTAAAAATTCAACCCTGAGCCTTTGGGGCCTGATGTATTGCCAATCAGTGCCCATCAATATATGATTAATCTGCCTCCAAATTCTGTGTATTGTTTCATTTTTCTGTATCTCCCTACAAGGACTGTAATCATTATGTGCTGCAAATATATGCCAATAAAAATAAAGTTCTGAGTAATGGGGCCTCAGACATAGCTCAGCAGAACAGCACCTGCCTCACAAGCATGAGGTTGTGATTTCGAGTCCCATACCAAAAACTCAAAAATCAAAATCTGAACAAAGAACTCAGCAATCTACTTATAAATTCCCTTCAGGTGAACATAATTCATCACAATTTTGACAGCCATGGCAAACTTCCTTTTTTTTTTTCTTTTTCCTGTATTTAGGACAGGGTCTACCATGTCTACAGGGTCTCATTATGTAGATCAGACTTGTAGTGATTCTCATGCTTTCAGCCTCCCAAGAGCTGGGATTACAGGCATATACCACCAAGCTCAGTCTCAATTGTCATCTCAGAGCACCCCGGGGGCAGGGCCAGTATGGCGTACTGGGGATCGAACCGGGCCACTGCACTCTGCCTATGTAGGCGCTTTAGTCTGCTGAGCTGTCAGGACAGCCTGCAAAATTTCATTCAATGGCTTACTCAGTGTTGAAATCAAAGGTCTTGAAATGGCCTAGGATCTTGTAATATTTCCCTCTTTTTATGCCTTCTTCTTGTGTTATTTTTAACCTGAGTAGATACATGTCTGTCTTCATTATTCCTTCAATAAAGCACATTTTAAATCATTATTTTCCATTCTATTTTTTGGATCTATTTAATATCTCCTCTGTGTGATCCATGTAGTTCTCTTCTATACTTGACAACTTCCCAATGATTTTAGCTAAATGTTCTGAGAAACTACACACTCACTTCTGAAGAAATCACTGTTCACTATACCTCTCTTGTTACCCCATTATATTTTAACTTATTTTTCTTGATAACCATCATCTCACTGTATTAAATCATGATACTCCAGATATTTTTAAAAATAATTTTATTGAGAAACAAATAGCAATGAGACAGTCTCAAAACAGATCAGTAGGACAGTTGCAATAATAAATATATTATACATTGTTGTCTCAGTGGTTATTCATTGCGCAAGATGCAGACATGACATCACGTCCACAAACACTATTAGAGCAAATCTTATTCATTGAATTAAGAGAATGTAGCTGTATATCTATATATTTGAATATACAAATAAAAAATGGTCATTCATTTTCATCCCATTCTTTTGTTTAGTTTTGTAAGAGAAGGGTATTCCATTGTCATTTAAATATTGTAGGTGAGTGAATTCAGTTAAATATTCCAATATAGTCCAGTAGTCCATAATAGTAGTGGGTCATCTGCAGGACTGGCAATGTCAGAAGTTGTTCACCTGAGCCATATACATCCCAGCATACCAACATGGCTTCATGCCTTATACCTCATTTCAGTGCATTTTTACTGAATGAGTATGACCAGATAAAGCAAGACCTGCACAACAAGAAATGTAACTTTTGAATCTGATAAGGTCAGTCAAGTTCCCTCAGGATTTATCCTGAAACCCTATATCGCAATTTGTAGATCCTTTGTCAGTGTCAGCCAGTGGATGAGTCATGGCCATTGCTTGACCAATTTGCTCTCTGTGAAAGCTTGAGTCAATGTTTTCTCTCTATGTGACTCTCCTTAGGCACCCTCTACACCATTGATCACTTTCCTCTGTGGCCCCATAATTGCCTTTATCAGAAAATTTGGGACACAACTGAGTTACATGATGTTACAGTATAAGTTCTCCTATGTCCTGAGTCTTCACTGACCTTGAAAGACTAAGGTCAAAATGTTGGACGACCTTGCAGCCCTTCTTTTTCTCTAACTTTTGGTCTGAAAACTTAGGTTGTTAACTATCCAGAGAGAAACTTATTATTACTCTACAACGTATGCAGTTGGGTTTAACCTAATTATCTGTCTGAATATAAAACATCTTAAGCATCACATGGAACAGGTATTTTCCATCAAGTATTGATATGTTAAACTTTAAGTCTCCACAGAATATGAAGAAAAAAATATTAAAACATTAAAAAATTTTAAAAATATGAATAAACAATTACATATTTTACATAGAAATTTAGAAATCTAACCATATACCGCATTATAGCAGTTTAGTCCTGTGACATTTTTTTCTTGTCTCTATTTTAAACTTATTACACTTTTTAAAAAACAAACATTTACTTGAGAGAGTATGGCAGTAATTGGTATGTCACGACAAGCAGTACATATTTAGAGGACCAGGATGACATGCATTCCATGCATGACCCTACTATTACACATTGCTATCTCCAGGGCAGTTGCTTATTCAAAGGTATCAGCATATATAGTTGGTCAGGGTGACAATCCTACCAATTAGCTACTGATTTCAAAAACCTGCTGATGTTTCACAGGATGACAGCCTTACCCATCTTGTTCACATAAATGTATGGCTTTGCCCTCTCCACCCATCATGTTTCCTATCTTTTCTCCTTGGCCTCTCTTAGTTGTCTAATCCTCAAGTTCTTACTTTCCTTTCAATTGTGTTATACCTTTCTATTCATATTTCTTCTTTTGAGTTCTAATACTAGGGAGACTATATGATATTTACACATGTGGATCTGGTTTATTTCACTTATGAGTATATCTTCAAGTGTCATCCACTTCAATATATATGCTTCAAGTTTATTATTCTTTATACCTGAGTAATACTCCATTGTATAAAAATACCACATCTTTTTGATCCATTCCTCAGGTGATGGGTATCTTGTTTGTTTCCAAGATTTGGCTATCACAAATTGTGCTGCTATAAACATAGGTACACATACATCTCTATTATATGATGTTTCAGTTCCTCCGGAAAAACTCCAAATAGTGGGATAGCTGGCTTCAATGCGATTTCCACTCCTCATATTTTAAGGAATCTCCACACTGATTTCCATAATGCTTGCACCAGGCTACATTCCCACCAGCAGTGGAGAAGGGTTCCTTTTTCCCCACAGCTCCTCCAAAATTTGTTGTTAGCTGATTTGTTTATGATAGCCATTCTTTCTGGGATAAGATGGAATCTCAGTGCTGTTTTAATTTGCATTTCACGGATGACTAGTGATGTGGAACATTTTTTCATATATTTATTCGTTTCTTTAATTTTGTCCTCTAAGAAGTATATGTTCATCTCGGATAACCATTTCTGGATTGGGTTTTTAAATTTTGAGGCAATAATGGTTTTTATTTCTTTATAAATTCTAGAGAGCATACCTTTGTCTAGGTGTTTATTAATCAAGTTTTTTTTTTTTTTTTTCAAATTCCTGGGTTGTATTTTCACTTTGCTCTAATTTCATTTGATGTGCAAAAACTTCTCAAGAAGAGGAGGTCCAGTTGTTAATTCTTTCAATTATTTTCCATATGATTTGATTTTTGTTTATGAACCCTTTGCCTACCCCTATGTCTTGAAGAATTCCTTTTACTTTCTCTTCCAGGAGATTTAGTATTTCTGTTTTAATGTTTAGATCTTTAATCCATATTGACGTTAACTTAGTGTATGGTGATAGACCTGGGTCAAGTTTGAGTTTTTGGCATGTAGAGAGCCAGTTTTTCCAGCACCATTTGTTAAAGAGGCTATATTTCTTCCAGTAAGCATATTGGTAACCTCTGCATGATAAGTTGGCTGAGTGTGTTCCTAGAGGCTTCTGCATCTTCTATCTATTATTTTAATTGTCTGATCTATTTTGATGCCAGTACCATGCTGATTTTTTTCAAAGTAGCTTTGTAGTATAACTTCAAGTCAGGAATTGTAATGGCGCTTGCCCTGTTTTTCTTGCTACAGGATTGCCTTTGCTATTCTATGTCTCTTTAGGTTCCAAATTAATTTTAGGATCAATTCCTCCAGGTCTGGAAGGTATGTTGGTGGTGGTTTAATAGGTATTGAATTAAATCTGTACAGCAATTTTGGGAGTATGCCCATCTTCACAATGCTGGTTCTTCTTATCCAGTAGCAGGGAATATCTTTCCATTTTCTGAAATCCTCTACGATCTCTTTTTTTCAGAGTACTGTAATTTTCCTTGAAAAGATCTTTGACTTCTTTAGTTAGGTTAATTCCAAGGTATTTCATTTTCCTCAGTGCTATTGTAAAAGGTATTGTTTCTATAATTTCACTCTCAGTGTGTTTGTTGGCTGTGTAGAGGAATGCTATTGACTTTTGGGTATTGGCTTTATAACCTGCTATGCTACTGAATTTCTGTATTAATTCTAGTAGCTTCTTGGTGGAGTTTTTTGGGTCTTTCAAGTAAAGTAACATGTCATCTGCAAAATAATGATAATTTAACTTCTTCTTTACATATTCTTATTCCTTTTATTTCTCTCTCTCTTGTCTAATGGCTCTAGCTAATGATTCCAGAGCTATATTGAATAAGTGTGGTGATAGAGGACATCCTTGTCTTGTACCAGATCTGAGAGTAGAAAATTTTAGTTTTTCCCCATTTAGAATTATGTTAGTCATTGCTTTGTCATAAATGGCTTTTCTCACATCGAGGTAGAGGCTATCTATTCCAATTTTCTTCAGGACTTTGAACATGATTAAGTGTTGGACTCCCTCAAAAGCATTTCTGCATTATTTGAGATGATCATGTGGTTTTTTATTTTGCTCTATTGATATAGTGTATTACATTTATAGTTTTTCATATATTGAACCATAATTGCATGCCTGGGATGAATCCTACCTGGTCATTGTGTATAATCTCCTTGATTTGCTGTACTCTGTTTGCTAGGACTTCATTGAGTATTTTTCCAACAATGCTCATGAGGTGGATTGGCCATAGTTCTCTTTTTTAGTTGTGTCTTTCCCTGGTTTTGGTATCAGTATAATACTTGCCTCCAATAATTACTTTTGGGAAGATGACTTCCCTTTCAATTTCACTGAAGTCGGAGGAATATAAAGATCATATCTCCTGAAAATTTCATGTACAATTCAACGGTGAATCCATCAGGACCTAGAATTTTCTTTGTCAGTAGAGTTTTTATTACATTTTGTATTTCATTGGCTGTTATTTGGTTACTGAGAGTTGTTGTAACTTCTTGATTCAGTTTTGGTAATTTGTCCATTTCTATGAGTCTGTCCATTTCTTCTGTGTCTTCTATTGTGTAAGAGTAAAAATTCTCAAAGTAGCTATTGATAATCTTCTGAATGTCCTCTAGGTCTGTGGTAGTTACAGCCTTTTGGTTCCTTATTGTTTGTATTTGACTTTTTTCTTTCATCTTTTTGATGGTGTTATCTAGGGGCTTATCAATTTTTTTAAATCAAAGAACCACCTTTTTGATTCATGAATTCTTTGAAGTGTTTTTTCATCTCAGTTGAATTCATTTCTCCTCTATTCTTTACAATTTCTTCTCACCTTTGGCTTTTGGTTTTGGTTTGCTCTTCCTTTTCTAGATGTTGGAAGTGCAACATTAGGGTGTTTAATTGTTCCAGTTTTGTTTTCTAATGGGTAAGTTCAGAGCTATGAATTTCCCACTAAGAACTGCTTTCATCTCATCCAATAAATTCCAATAAGTTGTGCTTGAATTTTCATTGTATTGTAGAAATTGTTGAATATCTTGTCTAATTTCATCTGTGACCCATTAGTTACTGAGTAGAGTGTTGTTTAATTTCCATGTATTTATGGTTTTTTTCTGGTTTCTTTTTTCATTTCTTTCCATTTTCATTGCACTCTGGTCAGATAATATACATGGGATAATTTCTGTTTTCCTGCATACACTTACACATGACCTATGGACTAGTATGTGGTCTAGAAAATGACGCATGTGCAGGTGAAAAAAAATGTGTATTTAGCTGTGGTTGGGTGGAACACTCTGTATATGTCCACTAAGTCCATTTGTTCCAAGCTCTGATTCATTTCTGCTACTTCTTTGCTAATTTTTTGTCTGATTGACCTATCTTTTTGGGATAAGGGGGTGTTATGGTCTTCTGTTAAGATTATGGTATTGGATGTCAGAATTTTCATATCCATTAAGATTTGTCTTATATACTTTTGTGCTCCTGTGTTTGGTGCGTATATATTTATGAGTGTTACCTCTTCCTATTGAATTTTCCCTGAACCAGTATATAGTGCCTTCTCTATTTCATTTGAGCATTCTTGGTTTGAAGTTGAGACTATTTGAGAACAAGATTGTTGCCCCTGCTTTTGTCTGAAGTGCTGGGACATGTATTATTGTTTTCCATCCTTTGACTTTCAGCCTATTAAATTCTATATGATTTAAGTGTCATTCTTATACATAGCGTATTGTTGGATTTTGTTATCTAATTCACTCTGCCAGTGTATTTCCTTTAATTGGTGAATTGAGTCCATTTATATTAATGGGTATAATTGAGATATATTGGCTTACACTTGATATGTTATTTACCTGCTCTTGTTTACTCTTTTTGTCCTATGTTTAATTGTTTGCCATGTTTATTGGGTTCCTTCTGTTCTTGATCATGGAGTTCTGATCTTTTTGGTTCCTCTCTAGAACATCTTTTAGTAGTCTGTGTAGGGTTGGCTTTGATATCATGAAATTCTTCAGTTGTTCTTTGTCATGGAAGTATTTCACTTCTCCATCAAACTTGAAAGAGAGTTTTGCAGGGTATAGTAGTCTGGGCTGGAATTTGTTTTCATAGAGGACTTGAAGTACTCTGCTCCATGCTCTTCTTGCCTTCATGGTTTGTGAAGAGACATTTGATTTAATTTGTATGAGTTTTCTCTAGTGGCTTATAGTGTGTTATACTTGGGCTGGATTTCTGGGATCTTGACTATATGTCTCAGTGTGTTTTTAATTGGGTTGAAGTTGTTTGGAGTTGTGTATGCTTTGGTTACCTGAATGTCAGATTATTTCCTCATGTTTGAGAAGTTTTCTGCTATTACTTTTGCCCATATCATTTTTATGTAATATGTATTGACTCCTCTTTTCTCATTGATTCCTATTAATCTCATGTTGTTCATCTTTGCATTGTCTTGTGGTTGATGAATTATTTTTTTTCCTGTATCCTAGTTGCTTTTAATATGTTTTCTTACCATTTGACTAGCTGAGCTAGCATCTTCCAGATCTGAAACTCTATCTTCACTTTCACTGAAACATATTTGCAAGCTTGTGATTGAGATTTTAAGTTCCTCTATATCTCTTTGGCCTGTCTTCATGAGATCTCTTTCTTTTCTGTATTGCTCATTGAATGGATCTGTCATGTTTCTAATCTCCTATTTTTTATCACTCTCTTCTTGAGAAGCAGTAATTAATTCTTTTACTACAGAGATGATTTCTGGTCTGTTTTCCTCTATATATTTCTGCATTTGCTTCTTTACCTCAGACGCTATTTATTCAGAGATTTCTTTTTTCATTACAAGGTTATTTCTGCTTTGAGATCCTGTATATCTTTCTGCAGTTGTTTCTTTACTTGAGATACTATTGATACAGACATTTCAGCTGTGTGATTCCCAATTTGTTCTTTGCTAGTGTTCTCTGCACTTGTTTTGGTTGGGCTTAGGGCCTGAGATTTTATTTTGCTCCTTCTCTTTGTCACTTTGTATAGCACTATCTTCTGGTCTTTGGTTTAGAACTTTGGTGCAGTTATAACCCCAAAACCTACTGATTTTTGGGTTCAAGTCAATTAAATTTGAGTTCATTCAGTTGTGCCTGGCTTGGGTCTGGTTGCTGTGCTCAGCTGCTTCCTGCTGCAGCCCTTGGAAATGAACCTGTTGTGCCTCTCTGGCAGGATGTTCTGCTCCTGGATTGCTTGGGTGGTTCTGTTCTCTAGTTTCTCTGCACGGACTTCAACTGCAGAATTTAAATCCACACCTATATGCCAGGACTGTCTGAGTCTGGAGGGGTATAGATGGTGCAGGGGAGTGTGGAAGCTCTCCCTCACACTTGCAGGGCCTGGACCTTGGCTGGGTGTGAAGGGGTCCCCAGATCGCGGGTGAAGTTCTCGCTTACATGGCTTGGACTGACTCTGGAGTGGTGGGGGGAGGTCCTGAGAGTTCAGAGGAAGGTCTCACTCCCGGGGTGGGCCTGTGCTTTGTCCGCGGAGGTCCAGCGGGCACAGGGACCACAGATGCTCTCCCACACACTCGCAGGGTCTGGGCTTGGGCTGGTTCTGGAGGGGAGGAGGAGTCCCGAGAGTGCAGTGGAAGGTCTCACTCATGCAGTGGACCTGGGCTTGGTCCAGGGAGGTCCGTACTCCGGATATTTGAGAAAAGATTTTGTTATTGTTATTTTTCTTTGCTAGATAATTTCAGAGATCTGCAATACCTCCACCCCACCAGAATTTAAAACAATGCTGTGCATAAACCATTGACATGGCTCTGGCGTTTAACATCAAGTATTATTAAATTTAATATGGTAGACATTTATTTCATAGCACAATCGGGTACCCTGTTATTCAAAATACATTAATTAGATCTATGCTTATGTGTGATTTAAAGAATGCTTTCTCAATCTCAAATATTTCTTTTCTATTAAGGACTCTGGTTATTGAATCAAATATTTTATGCACTATTGAACTATTATATGTGAAACTCTACAACTTATTTTTATTTTATATGCTTTATTAGTTAACCTCTCCTTTCCATGCTTTCATATAACAGTGACAGAACAGAACTTCGTGAAATTTTTCTAACCTTCTTACTATCATAATTTCTTTTTAAATCATAGTGTCTTTCTCATTTTATTCATTTTAAATAAATACAGGACATTCTCATACTGGAAAAATATGTTACTCTGTTTAATAGTAAGTTTTTAAATTCTCTAAAATGCTATTCAGTGAAAAAGGAAATTATTTTAAATATTTGTAAAAGTTATTTTTTATATCTATCATCTATCTATTCAGAATTACTGTAGCATTATGCTTAATTTTAAATCATATTGCTGTTTATTTTCTAAAGCAAAATATCCACTTAATTTATCTTCCTTTGAATTGAGAAACCCTCTAAAAAGGCAAAGACATGGAGTTAGGAGCTTCAGCTGTAGATTTTGCTGGATGGAAGCTGCATGCCTCTGAACAAGCCCTTCAATTTCACTGTCAGCTTCCTCATTCATACAATGGATTCTTTGTCCTCTGGATTTCTGAAGATTGTACTCTCTTTAGAAACTGATATTTGTTTTAGACTTCTATTTGGCTTATTTCTCAAGCAGATTTACCAGTAATACACAGATATTCTTCATTACACTATGTCACCTGAGATTGATTGATCATTCATTCATTCATTCATTCATTCATTCATTCATTCATTCATCTTTCTTTTTGAGATAGGGTGTTGTTATGCAGTTCACACTGGCTGTGATCTCTCTTTGTAGCCCAGTCTGGGCATGAACCCACAATGACTTCCCAGCCATAGTCTCTAAATTTCTGAGATTCCAGGCTTCTGGTACTAGGCCCAGCTATCCAAGATACTTGATCAGAGGAGTTGGGAGAAAAGTCTCTTCAAAGCTTTTGTTACCTTTTTCTATGCTAAATTCTATACTAAATGAATATTCCTCATACAGAGTTTATTATTTTCTTTCATAATTCTCACCATTTACTTCCTTTTGCAAATTTTATTTTGATGAGAATCTTGATATATGTTAATTTATTTCCTTTTCATTGAGTTGAATTCAAATGATTTTTTCATACATAGTTTGCAGCTCAATGTGATATTTCTATTAGTTTCTGCAATGATATTATGCTTGGAGTCTTATTTTGCTGTTTTTAATTTTTATGAAAAAATTATAGGTGAAAACTTCTCTTGTATAAGTATCCTGAAAAATTATTTTCAAATTTATTCTTGAATTAAATAAAAATAATTATAAAAGGATAATCAAACTCCTTCCAGAAAATAAAATGTGTGCCTAAAAACATAAAATCAAATAAAAATATTAGTGGCACAAAGACAGCTATCCTTATGAAATTATATTGGTTAATTTTATTTTTTATTTTTTATTTATTTATTTATCTATTTTTGGTGGAACCAGGGATTGAACTCAGGCTCTTGTGCTTACCAGGGAAGTGCTTATTTCACTGAGCCATCTCCCTGGCTCTTTCACTTTTAAAAGTGTCTACACATTTCAATACTAAATCTAAACAATGAGAAAGATACAGAATTTTCTTTGAAATTTTAAGAAAATTATTTTGTTTACAAGCCTTTACCATAAAAATAATTTTCTTGAATAGATGTATCAATTAGAAAAAATGATAAGATTCAGTTTTTTGAACATTGATTGAGAAGGTATAAAATTTAAAAAATATGAAATGCATAAAAGATATATGATGTATATGAATTATGTACTGTATTATTTTCTTTTTTAACTTCAACATGCATATTGTATGTTTTCAGAATATGAGCAATTTTATGCATTGGGACCATATCGTTTCCTGTAGCATTGTGATTCCTTTCTATAACTTGTTCTTTTTGAAAAATTATCTCTAATTCTCATGTCTTCAGCTCTCTACTTTTCAAACTGAGCCTTGTCATTTCTTCAACATTGGGTCTCTCTGAAAGATAAAAGGAAGGGAAATGTGTAAAAGGAAGGTATATATATATATATATATATATATATATATATATATATATATATATCAGGGTCTCACTTTGCATCTCAGACTCTAATGATCCTCCTGTTTTCAGCCTTCCCAGTGCTGGGATTACAGGCATACATCATGGCTCCAACATTGGCTGCCTCAATGCACCCAGGGATAGGGACCTGGGGAAGCATGTGGTACTAGGGATTGCACCCTAGTTCGTGTGTCTGCCTAAGCAGGCACTTAGTCTGCTGAACTATCTCACCAGCTCTGCAAAGATATTTTTGCTTAAAACTTTCATCTAACAGAGAACATTTCTTACTGAAAGCATCTCATTTTGGTTCTAAAACATCTTATTTCTGATCATATTTTTATGAGCTCTTGTGAATCACCTGTTGTTATACTGCTTAATTATCTGTGGAAAATTTCCATAAATAATTACATATTATATTTATGACTCAGACATTTTGACAAAATAGTTCTTCTCAACAGAAAAATAAAGAAATGAGCTGTATTTGAACACATGCACTAGTTCTTACTACTAACAAAGATCATGATAATGAAGAAAATGATTCACTTTCTGTATGAAAACTGCAATCCTTACTTTGTATCTCATGCTTTTGCAGAATTAAAATGTTAAATGTAATCACTTCTTGATAATAGTCATTATCCTATAAGTAGTCATAATTTCCTGGACTAAATTAACTCATTAAATTTTTTTCAAGGTTATTGTAGGTAAAGAATTCTGAGAAGTAGATGGAGATCAAGAACTCCCATGAAAGACAAAAGTAACTCAGGAAATTTAAATAAAACAACTTGTAGAAGGCTCTTATATACTGCTAAGTGAAGATAATTAAGAACTTTGAAAGGATAATAACCAATAAATGAAAGACATGTTTGAAATAATGTTATGTACCTGAGTTGACAAAGTTTAAAGAAAGAAAAAGAAACTGTGAAAAGACATTACTTTTGATGTTTGAAAAGATTCTCAGAATGTCATGATGGTTACTAAAAGAATGAAATTGTGTGTGATTGAAACTTGGATATAATTTCAGGCAGAGAAACTAGAAACCTCAAGTTTCCTTTATTTTGTAGCCTGAAACAGTCCTTAAATTTTTATAATCCCTCCTTTCCTTTTAATATTTTTCTTTTTAAAGTGTTGACTTGATAATTTATATTATTTTATCTTTGTCTAATAAAAAACTTTGGAAATTTTATTTTTTAGTATTTTCTTACTTACAAAATGGAGATAACAACATCAGGTATCTGTTAGAGATGTGTGTGTTAAATGAAATGATAAATACAGAAGATCAAAAAATATATTGCTATGTAAGAAATGCTCAATAGGTTAACTGCCTCTAATTCCTCTTCTTCCTTATGATTATATAATATTCACATTTTATTATATATGAAATGTTCAATATTTCCTTTATGTAATGTATTTTTTCTTTTACAGTTTATGAAGTGCGGACAGCATTTTACTCCACAACATACATAAAAATATTACAATACTTACATTTTCTATTGCCTGTACTTCACACATTCTACACCATTTTGTATTGGTAGCTCCAACCACACCATCAGTTTTATTTTTCTACCTTTTACAAACTATGTTAGAGTTTGAAAAGAAATTATTTAACGTTATATCTATACTAAAATGCTAGATTTTCATGTTGTAGACAATTATTCCAAATCTTAATGGCTCAAAACAGAAAACACACACTGTCAGTTGTTGCAGGTCATGGTTTCAGCTTTGCCTCTCTGAGTTCATTTGGTTCTTATCTCATTAAGAAGTTGGCAAGCTTTTGACCAGAATCCTGTCTCTTCTTAAAGCTTGACAGAAACTTGGCAGAATTGAATTCCACATGTGTTGGTGGATCGAGACCTTGAGGTTCTCATAGGTTTGGATATTTTCCATATACGCGTCTCCTTAGCATAACTCACAGTGAGGCAACTCAAGTTGAAAGCCACCTTTTGTAGCCAACTTATGGATCTGACTTTTGCCAAAATGTACTTATTAAATGAATCATTTACATGGAACCCACATTCAAGGAGAAGGAATTACCCAAACTCCTGGAGCCAATAATTATGAGAAACCTTTTAATGGGTTGTCTATCACAAAAGGACTCAAGTCTCAGAACATGTTTATTTTTCCTTCACATAGTCAACTTGTTGGAATGATTTATCTTTAATATTTTACATTTTCTAAATTCCCATCTTTGATGTTTTTTCCTATTTGAATTATATATTTTAAAATTCATGCTTAATGATTTATTTCTCCTTTCACCTGCCCATAAAAAGTCATAGAACATGAATAGACCTAGAACATTCATACTATGAAGATACTCCATTCTTGACACACTGGCTTGCTAAGAAAAATTCTATCTTCAGAAATTATCACTTACAATCCTATATTATTTTTATAGACATAGCTCAGCTATATGTTAGAAAAGTAGAAGTAGGACAAGTATATGGGTCAGCTAAGAATTTCAAGTTATTTAGAACAGCAAAATATTCTGTCCAAGTCATTTGTGACTTTAACCAAGGGGAATATTAGTGATAGTTAGTATGGACTGAGTGATTATCCAGAGCAGATTTTGAACTCAGTAATTAACCTACATCATTTTAATTCCCTTGAAAATTCTAAATGATAGATACTACTTTCTTCCAATTTTACACATGTTAAAAGGAGTCTGAAATCATTTAGATATAATTATTTGAGAAAGATACAATATCCAAATGTTTTACAGAAGTAAATATCTAATGTATGTTTAGCAACAAGTGCAGAAAGTCCAACTTTTCTACACAAGCATATTCATAATAATATTAAAATATTAGCTCTGAAAAATTTGGACACGCATAATAAGTACAATTAGTAGATACTTTAAATATCCTCATGATATTTGTGTTGGATTTTTATCAGCAAAAAGTTTTACATCATCCTACAAAATCTTTTAATTTTTACAGTGTTTGGATTTGCATTTATAGTTAAGGGAATGTTATATGAATTTGCTGATATCTATGACCAAATCACTACCTCACTAGTGATTTCTATAGGCTTTCAGACTTATGCTTGATGTTCAAGATACCTAACGTCCTCTATTTCATTTTCTTAGGAAGTATGGCAACTATGTACTTCGGGGGCTTTACTTTCAGTTTTTAAAATTTTTATTCCTTTTTTATTCCAATTTCTGACATTTACAGAAGCAGTTTACTTATATTTAATGTTCTTTACTCCTGAAATCAAATACTGATTTACATCCATAAAATAATTTGAAATTTTAGTAATTTGTTTGCCCTATGGAGTTTATTTTCTCATTTGTTAAGTATGAATAAGACTCTACATGCAAGTTATTTCCACACCATTAACTAAGATAATCCTTAAAATGATTTACTTACATTTAAATTGCATATTTTCCTAATGAGAAAAATGATGATATTGTAAGCAGAAATCCTTCCCTTTGAACATATTTATGCTTAAATAAAAATGAGAGGCACTTGATGGCACACATCTGGCTCCAGCATTCTGACGGACTGTGGTTGGAGAATCAAAAATGGAGCCTAGGATAGATGATTTAGCACCTTGGTGAGACCCTGACAACAAATAAAGTCAGATGAAAGTAAAAGAGAGAGAGAGTCAGAGTGAGAGAGACAGAGATGGACACAGAGAAAAGACAGGGAGAGAGAAAGGAAGAAAAGAAGGGCTGAGATGAACCTCGGTCTGCACTAACATAAAATATAAAAAATGTCAGTGACTCCCAGAAAAAGTGTAAAATGTAGTCAAGTAATTTTATAGATCTATTTATCATCCATCTAACTACATCAGTGCAGCAATTCTGGACAAAGGGTGCAGAAGACACACCCTAGGGCAGTTTGTCACCTGGATGGTGTAAAGAGGAGTTGAAGAGGGATGTATTTGCTTCTGTGCAGAGAAGTGCCAGTGTGTCTTTAGTTTAGACATCATCTGGCTTCCAGAGCAGACCCATCAGTCTCCTGATATAGATTTGCTTGGGATGCTGCAGTAAGCTCCAGACCTTGGGCTCAATCCTTGAGTCTGCAGTGTCTAGACAACCTCTGAATCTTCCTCATTAACTCTGTGGCTGACCCTCTTAAGCTGATCTTATAGTTCTTATGTACCTGCCTATCCTGTGTTATATCTGTTTCTCCAGTAGAACACTGATCTGATACCTTATGTATAAAGTATTTCCTGTGTGTGTATGTTGTGATATTCAGACGCAAAACAGAGGAGACTGCAGTCATTTCTAACTGCGCTCACCGACACGCCACACTTACCAACACTGTTGCTACTAACTTTACCTGGAGAAAAATAATTAGTTTTGCTACCCAAGGTATAAATAGTCATTTTCTTTTGGGTAATTTGATGTTTTTGGTAACATGCATGAACACTACTCACACAGATTTGTACTTATATTGATTCCTAGGTTATTTCCTCTGTTTTAAATTACAGCAAATTATATTGAAGGATACTATATTTATGATCAGCACAATGGCCTAAAATGCATTTAATCATTTTATAATTTCTCAGTCTCTTACTTCATGAGGTAAATCATCTGAATTCCAAGATGACACTTAGACCAGATGCTTCCTTAGAGCTGGTATCATTATGTGCCAGCCTCCTAGCTAAAAGAAAAACATATGTAATAATTTCTGCCACAAATGAATTCAATTAGCTCATTACTTTAAAGACAACCATGTGTTACTCCTAATTTCTTGGAACTGTCTTAATAATAGGAGTCTTGACTGTAAATTGAAAAATTGTAATATACATGTAATTAAAATACAATTGGAGAAAATGAAATTTATTTTAACCAAATCTTAACTGAAAACAACAATTCCATGGAACTATTTGTGTATTCCTCTTCTGTTTTCCCTTTTGACTTTAAAAATAGAGAATTCTGGCCATTCTTTTTTTCCATAATTTTATTGAGAAACAAATAGCAATGATACAGTTTCAAATCAAATTGTTAGGACAGTTTCAATAATTAACACATTGCATACTCTCTTCCTAGTGGTTATGTGCTGTGCGAGATGTAGACATTATACCCTATTTGCAAACACTATTAGAAAAAATCTCTCTATTCATTAAGAGAATATAACTATATATCTAGCCTAACCATCTTGAATACACAGATACAAAATGGACATTCATCTGTATCCCTTTTTTTGTTTAGTTCCATCATTTGAATATTATAGGTGTATGAACTCAGCGAAATATTCCAAAAGAGTCCAGTAGACCATAATAGTATTGGGTCTTCTGCTTGACTGGCAATGTCAGAAATTGTTCATCTGAGTCCCGTATGGCTCAACATAGCAAAATGTGTGGGGTGCCTGTCATTCTGGTCTTCTGAATACCGGCTGCTTGTCATGACATGCCAGTTGCTGCCATGCTGCCTCTCAGGTAGATGACTGGCCATTCTTGCTAGTTGAATCTGTAGCAGGAGCAGAGAATGGACCCCAGAGAGTCCTGAGCCAGCACCACCATGGCCACCGGCCTGGTCACCAGCACGGTCACCAGCACACCCTAGGAGAAGCCCCAGCTGCTGCAGCCGGACTCAGGCCCCATCACTGGAGCCAGGAGCAGGAGGCCGAAACCCAGCAGCTGCCCAGGGCCCAGGATCCTTGCTATCCTCGCCCTCAGCACTGCTGACAATAAGCCCAGCACCACCAACAGCAGTGCAGACAGTGGAGGCCTGGGTGATCCCACACCTCAGGCGCTTGCCAGGGGTGACAAGAAGGTCATCCCAAAGAAGGTTTTGGGAACAGTAAAATGGTTCAATGTAAGAAATGGATATGGCTTTATCAATAGGAATGACACCAAGGAAGATGTATATGTACACCAGACTGCCATAAAGAAGAATAACCCCAGGAAGGACCTTCGCAGTGTAGGAGATGAAGAGACTGCGGAGTTTGATATTGTTGGAGAAAAGGATGCAGAGGCAGCAAGTGTTTCCAGGACCTGGTGGAGCTCCACTTCTAGGTAGTAAATTCACAGACCATAACCATTATAGACGTTATCCAGGTCGTAGGGAACCTCCACTCAGTTATCACAGAATGACCAAAATAGTGAGAGTGGGAAAATCAATGAGGGTTTGGAGAGCGCTCCCGAGGGCCAGGCCCAGCCACACAGGCCCTACCTGGGCAAAGGTTCCCACCTTCCTATATGAGGAGACCCAGTGGGCGACAGCCACAGTACCCCAATCTTCCTGTGCGAGGAGAAGTGATGGAGGGGCTGACAGCCAGGTGCAGGAGAACAAGGTAGACAAGGAAGACAGAATATGTATCAAGGTTATAGACCACAATTCCACAGGGGCCCTCCTTGCCAAAGAGAGCCTAGAGAGGGTGGCTGTGAGATGGGACCCAAGGTCAGCAGCCACCTCAACGTGGATCAGTACAGTTGCAACTTCAATTACCGACGCAGATGCCTAGAAAACCCTAAACCACAAGATGGCAAAGAGACAAAAGCAGCCAATCTACCAGCTAAGAATTCCTCTGCTCCCAAGGATGAGCGGGGCCGGGCTGAGTAAACGCTGGTTTAACATCTCTACCATCATCCGGTTTAGTCATTCAGCAAGAAAGAAACGAATAGGAAATTCCAGCAATAAGAAATGAGCAAAAGGTTGGAGCTGAAGCCCTTAAGTGCTTGCTTTTTCCCTGTCGACCAGATAACTAGAACTACCTGCATTATCTATGCAGCATGGGGTTTTTATTGTTTTTACCTAAAGATGTCTCTTGTTGGTAATGACAAACGTGTTTCTCTTTTTTTTTTTTTTTTTTTCAGAACCGTGGATTGAACTCAGGCCCTTGTGCTTGTCGGGGAAGCACTTATTCCACTGAGCCATCTCCCTGGCCCGTGTTTCTCTTTTTTAAGCCTGGTTTTTCTCAATACACCTTTAAAGGTTTTTAAATTGTTTCATATCTGGTCAAGTTGAGACTTTTAAGAATTTCATTTTTAATTTGTAATAAAAGTTTACAACTTGATTTTCTCAAAAAGTCAACAAACTGCAAGCATCTGTTAATAAAGGTCTTAAATAATAAAATAAATAAAAGTAAAAATAAAGAATTCTCACATTGCATTATTGAATGCTGTCATAATTTATAGTTTTATAATCAGGGATTCTTTCTACTGACTGAGACGACCAGGCTCTGTGGCAACTTTCATTCTATTTCACTTTTGCTGCTGAGAGAGGTTTAGTGCTTTCCACACACAGTTGTTCACTTTCATATGCACATACACTTGCACAGTAGCACAATAGAATACATAAAAACTAGTTAAAGAAATAAATAGTTTGTGGATATTTCAGTACTTATTAATAAATGTATTCACTTCAAATGTCTATATTTAGCAGCAAATGTTTATCAAAAGTGTACAATTACTTTGTTCTCAAATTTTATGAATAAGCCAGACATGGGGATCCACACTTTCAATGCCAGCTACTCAGGAGGAGGAGGAAGATCACAAGTGGGAAATGTTGTCTTAAACTGCAGAGTATGGGATATAGTTCAGTGCTCTGTGCATAGCAAAAAGAATATTATCTATGCATTTATATATACAGTAAATATCTATTTTTAAATATTTTATTTATGTGTTTGGTACAAGGTTTCACTATGCAGCTCAGACTCATTGAGATCCTCCTGTCTCAGCCTCCCCAGTACTGGGACTATGGGTATGCAGCACTACTCCCAGTTTCAGTGGCCAGCACACTGCATGGTCTAGCACAGAATGCAGTAAGGGGAATCGAACCTGGGCCCTTGCTCTTGCCAGCCAGGTGCTTCAACTACCAAGCTATCTCCCCAGACCTATACATTATATATTTAACAGACTAAAAAATACAGGGACATTGCTTCCTGATGTTTCCCACTAATAATACTGCTGTCTTTATTATCAAATTTTGATTATAAATTATTTCATAAAACAAACACTATATAGTTTTCCCAAGATTACTCTCAAGTTAAAAAAAAATTGTTACAATGTGATACTATGTTGAGGAAAAGAATTCCAGTTAGAAAGCAGACTAAAATCCGTCTATTCTATAGGGTTAAATGAACTCATTTGCTTCTTCAGTTTTACCAGTAATATAATTTATGATGACACAAATATGATAGCAATTTTATCAACTTACTTGATATTTTTCTGCAAAAGCTGGATGCTACGCAATCATGTATTGAAGTGACTAGAGGGTTAAAGTTTAAGTGTATCTTGCTGAAGTAATTCATTAATGCTAAAGGCTAACCATAGATTTTACAGTTATCTTCTTTGGTGGGAGATGTTAGAGAACTGTGAGTGTGAAATAAACATGAAAGAAAATATTTTAAGTTGATTTTTCTGTTATTTACTTGTATATTTTCCAATAAATTGAAGGAGAAAATTTATAAGACTCATGCTATCAAATTTTAATTAAAAAGAAAGGAAACCAATTCATATTCATGAGTCCAGGGAAATCTTTAATATTTGTAATCAATGAATGCCTACACCACAGAGAAAAATCATGCTGATGTATGTAGAAAAATACTGATTACTGGTTGTAAATGAATGTTGTTCAAATCTTTACAAATTATAAAAAAGTTTACTTTGTACCAATAATTGTGTACTATGCTTAACAACATCCAGTGACTGGAGAAGTTAGACTAGAGAAATACTTCCCTTTATTTCACTTTGCTCTCTTGAACTCACAGATTTTGCATGATATGCACATGGAAGGTTTCTGCACAGAACAATTCTATTGCCAACATCTTCTCAATACTATGAGTACACTGTCATATTTTGCTAATTCTCACACTATTTCAAAGTTTTGTTTTATATATTGGATATATTCTGAGGATGATCTGAAATCAATGATGTTTAATTCTTCTGCCCCAAATGCACAAATGTGTCGCATACATGATGTTGCACTAATACACATTGTAAAGTTTCTGCTTAATTCATAACACAACAGCCCCACCTTCCTCGTGTAATCCTTCTCATGAGCTTGGATCAACAGTGTCGAAATTATGTCAGTTAGTGACACCATGACTGCTTCTGAGTTTTCATCTTAAGAGGAGTCAGATGTCTCTCACTTTAAAAGCTAGAAATGGTGAAACTTTGTGAGAAATGCATTTTGAGAAATGAGAAAGGTCAAAATCTACACATGCTACACCTAACACTTAGCCAAACTGTGAGTACAAAGCATTAGTTCTTAAAACTAAGTGTTATTCCAATGAACAAGCAAGTAAATAGAGAGAAAAGCAGTCTTAAACAGATATGGCAAACATTTTGGCAATATTAGTGTAAGATCAAACCATTCACATCATTCTCTTCAGTCAAAGCTTACTTTAGAGGAAGGTCCTAGTTTTCTTTACTTTTACAAAATCCAAGAGCCACAAGATAGCTTTATAAGACAAGTTTAAAGCTGGATGATATTGTTGTGTGAAATTAAAATAAAAGATGTCTCCACAGCACAAAAGTACAAGATAAGCAGCAGGCACTGATGTAGAACGTATAACAAGTTAGTGCTATCTCAGGTAGTTGATTCAGGTGGTTTTCTTATGCAACACAATTACAGTGTAAATGGAAAGCCTTATGCTGGCAGAAAGATCCAACGTAATGACCTTCAAAACTAGAACAAAGAAATAAACAGCTATGTATGAAACTCAAAGGACAGGTTGTCTCCTGTAAGGGACTAATGTATTCAGTTCTCCTTGACAATTGGGAAAAAAAGTTTTTCAAATTCCCCATAACTCTACTCTGAATATATTCTGTATATGCAACTACAAGCCCTAGATGGAAGCACATGCTTTTATGATAATTTTGCTGAATATTTTAAACTCAGTGTTGAGTCATATTACTCCTTAAAAAAACAAAACAACAATGAGACTCCCATTGTACAATGTAAGGCTCTCTAGAGGAACAGAATTGGTAGAAAATATATACAAAAATTATGTAATGAGATTTCTTAGCTAGCTCTCAGAAACAAAGATGCAAGATCTCATAGTAGCCATCTATGTGCTGGAGACCTTGAGAATCCAACAGTTGTTTAGCCTAGAGGATAGAAGCCTCACAACGATGGGAGCAAGGATACAGCACACATGCAAGGATGAAGATCTGGAAGCTCAAAGGAGTGTAGTTAGCCTGAGTAGACAGTGGACGACCGAAGAAATTAGAGACTGAGAGATGGAAGTCTAACACCAACAACAGCAAGGGACAGACACACTCAGGAAGAATGGAGTTCTTAAAAAGAGAAACACTTCCTTTTTCTTTTTCTTTATCCCATCCATGCTATAAGCCTATTTTTGGTGGCATTACCAGAACTGGATGGGTCTTTCTCCCCAGTTTGCTGTCTTATGTCAATCATACACGGACACACCCAGAACTGTGTTTTTCTGTTTTGGTAAGCATTTCTTATCCTTTCAAGTCAGCTTATAATGATTAAGGTTGCAACATTTATTGCTCAAAGGTAATCTAACTGGTCATACAAGAGCCCTCTGCTGGAGTTTTACAATGATATTAATTTCATGAGTGTTAACAAAATAGACCCATTTTAGTCCATACATCAAGCAATAATTTCTATTTTCAAGTCTTATTATTTAAAAAGGCTGTTTTTAACATAACAGAAGATACAAAATGAGATTATTTTCATGATCTGGGCAGTGTAGGTTGGGAAATTTGGAGATTCAACATGCTGATGTGATTCATAGGCATTGGTCAAAATGTCAACATTTTCAGGAGTGTTAAAGCACTTGATTCTGACTCTGATGACTGTCTGAGCAGATCAAGACTTCAGCTGAAGAAGCACCAACAGATGTGGTAGAATTAGGGGGAGACCTAGAAGTAGAAGGGGAACTGGAAGGTAAGACAAAGTTACTACCATGTCATAGTAAAACCCAAAGACTTGAGGAATATTTCCTGTGCACAAGAAAGAAAATAGCTTCTTTCCATGGAATCTACTCTTGTTAAAGATACAGTGACCATTGTTGAATTAATAAAGTGTTATACAATTACTCAAACTCATGTCAGTGGTAGGACTTCAGTTGACTCATTTCAAGTTTGAAAATCTTATGGTGAATTAAGTGTTATCAAATAGCATCTCTACCTACACAGACATCTTTGCTGCAAATAATTCAATAATGGAAAATGTTTGTTCTATTATTCATTTGAAAAGAAATCTCCATAGCCTCTCCATCCTTTAGCAATCATCATTCTGGTTAATCAACTTCCACCAAGGCAAGACCCTTCTCCAGTAAAGTTTACCATATGTGGATGACTCAAAGGACTATTACCAATTTTTAAGCAAAAACTATTTAGTAATTATGGTATGTGTGCTTTCTTAGACAATTCCTTTGCATGCCTAAAAGACTAATTTTATGTAGACTGAGAAATTAAAAATATTATGTTTTCCATAATTTAGTGTGTGTTTTTATGCCTTTCTTTTCTTTCCACAACGAAATGGTATTTTATTTATACTTTGCAAAGTTAGTAACATGTGACACAAGGTTTAAAATAAAAAAGAAAATTTAAAAAATAAAGTCAAGAAAAAATTTTAGTTTTTCTTGAAAGCAAGTGGTAATATGAAATTCTTTGTTCAATTTTGTACAACTATATCTGTTAATCTTAGAAACAGATTTGATGATAAAAGTAGATAATAGAGCAACCATTGTTAATTAGCTATTCTTATTTGAAAATCTGCAGCATATATGTTGTTGTATGTTACCCTGTTTCTGTGTTTGTTTCTATTTGTTTTTGCTTTAATTTTATTCTTCTAAATAAAATAAAGTGAAATGAAAAAAAGAAGAAAGTACAGAGTGTTCCCATATACGCCGTGTGCTCATAAATGTACAATCTAGAGTGATTTGGACATTCTAGAAAACCGTAATATATTTGTAAAACTCAATGAACTTAGATTGCTCATGATTATCACCCAAAGTCCTTCTTTATATCAAGAATCACCCCTAATCTTATATATTATTTTTTCTTTTCTTTTTTTTTTGGTGGAACTCGGGATTGAATTCAGGCCCTTGCACTTGCTGGGGATGTGCTTATTCTACTCAGCCATCTCCCCAGCCTCTACTTATTTGTTAATTAAAACTGTTTTAACTTGTTTAGTGTTTATCCAATAAGCTATAATATTAGTCTTGATTTCATAATTATCTTTTATATTATTTTCACAAAAATTAAATTACCTTATAATTTTTACCTACATATATGTCTCTTCTTAACTTCTACACTTT
>NW_004524589.1:6978437-6984407 GCF_000260255.1 Octodon degus | reverse complement strand
TTTCTAACCTTCTGATTTAAATATTCTAAAGTGTCTTGCAGATATTATTTTTCAAACATATTTAACTTTTTTATACCATTTTGTGTCAAACAGACAAACAGTCCGCTTAATCCAGTTAATAATGGAACATATCTGGTTTGTTCTTACACCAGAGTTCATCTACTTCAACTCTTGAAAAATTTGCAAAGGCTACTTCCCTTGAGAGATGTCAGAACTCATTTATCTCCCTGACCTGTGAGAACACTGAATCTTCGCTTAGCTCTGGAATTTCTTAGCCATAGTTCTTATGATTCTTTTACTTGAGTTATCGCCTGTGCTTAGATAATATAAACATTACAAAATGTCTTAAAGAAAAATGGAACTCAGAAGCTAGGGGTCATTTCTCTGTGGTTTTCTTTTCTCCTAGCACACTGCCCTTCATTCTTAATTCTTCAGAAGCATATACTCAGTCTTTAGAAGCAGTACATTTTAGTAATTGCTCAGTCATGGTACTGCTACAATTATACGGTGTATTACTTTTTGTCCCAGTACCTGCATTGGAAATAAACTAACAGCTTAAAAGTAAAAGGAGAACACACCAACAAATGCAAGACTTACCTCACTGTAGTACTCTGAACTGCTGAATTTTGGCCTTCATGTTCTGACAGTCTTTATTGTTTTATAAATGCCGTCAGTGATTGTTAAATCTTTTATCTATCATTTGTAGTTCTTTTTAGCTGTATGTTAGCCTCAAGCCAGCTATACCTGCTGAAGTAGAGTTTCCTGGTCAACATCAGCTTTTGTACTTTAATGCTTATGTATATATTTTGCATATATCATGTATAACTTTTACATGATTTTAATGTACAATGCATGAATTATATGCATGTTTACACTTTAGATCTATAGTTTCTACTTAAATATGTATAGGAGATAAATAAGGATTATGGATGGTTAACCATCAGTCCAAATACATTTCTGCTGCATAAGTTTATTAATTGAATAATGACCTACATTGATATTGTATTTGTTAAATCCACAACACAGGTTAAAATTTATATTCATTGTAGCACGTAAACTATATCTGTAGATTATTAACTGCATGGGTCTTCCAAATAGTGAATATTTTCTACTTTATTATTATTTTAGGGAAGGTTCAACAGGGTATTCAAGGTCTCACTGCTAGATCAGACTCATAGTGATCTGCCTGTTTACAGCCTCCCAAGTACTGGGATTACAGGCGCGTACCACCACCACACCCAGCCTCTATTGCCCTCTCCGCACACCCCAGGGGTGGGGCCAGCATGATAGGCCCGGGGATCAAACCCTCAGCCCCCGTACCTGATTGCAGGTGCTTTAATTCTCTGAGCTATTTGACCAGCCCACATTTTCTACTTTGACAAAACAAATTTGAAAATTTCACTTAGTTTTCATGAATAATAAGATAATTTCAAAGCATTTTTATCACTATTCTCATTGATATTCTGATAATAGAGAAGAATATTATTATTTGCAAGATGATTCTAATAATGAAACCAACATATTCACACTATCACTCCAGCTTGCACCCATGTGAAAGAAAAATTAGAGAAATGTGTAATATTAATGTAGATCATGAGTTTTAGAAGAAGTGTGGTTTACAGAATAAGAAATGCACCTTCTGCAGCTGCACCTGTTTAATCGTCACCTTTGGGTGTATGTTCTTAAAATAAATTTTTGATTTTGAAGTAATAATGTTACTCCTTAGTTTAACAGTACTTACTTCATGTCATTTCAGGACTATAAGTGCAATCCCTAGAGGAAGTGATAACTTTCTGAAATATTTTAATTCTACATGCAAATTGACAAAAAATGTTTGAAGGAAATGAAAATCTACCCTTACGTGCTACACTAATTTGGAATACTTTAGATGAAACTTCTTGAGCTTTCTGCTGACAAATATGATTATTACCAACAATACCCAAATATATAATATACTGAAATATGAATTTAGGACTACATTATCAAATAAAAGTAAAATAAATTAGTTTTATAAACATTTGTACTATTCTCTGTATACTTTATTTAATAATGTTCTGCTATCATTTCTTGCATCAATTTATCTTATACTTAGCCTATATTGTTACTGCATTCCCAATATTCCGTCTGACTACAAAGAAATAATTTCTTTTTTGTCAAACAATACTATGGATTTAAATGCCAACCCCTGGCATTTTGCTTGTATGACCTCTAGCAACTCCTGGTCATGCCTTTACTTTACTGTCCCTTGTTCTGCAGAAGAATCTACAATTGGATATTTGAGGGGAGTTTAATGAACTAAGTAGGAATGTGGAAGGAACAGGCAAAACACAAAGAAGAGTGTAATAGGGATAGAATGATAAACATGGGTGGTGCCACAGTCAAAGGTAAAAGGAGACAAAAGTGTGAGCAATTACTGAAAACAGCTGGAGTGGGAAGGAAACCAACCCAGAGCTGTTTCCTTTGGCCCAGTGACAATACCCAGGACATGGAGAGGAGGGTGGTGAAGAGACCACACCAGCCTCAGTTTCCCTTCTCACTTTTGGGGCATCTTATTGGAAGTTCATATTTAGAATATGGAGATTGCTATTCCAACCTGCAGCTTCAGAGTATGAAGTAGGGTGCACAAGGGTAGCAGATAGCTTGGAGGGCGAATAAAAGATAATCAATAAAATGTCATTTCTTCCTTTCGCATAATGAAAATATGTCATAGATTTTGATTTCTGTGTTTGCCTTTAGGAAAGTTAATTCAAGCCAAGTTGGTCATGTCTTCCTCTATCACAGGTAAGAATTTTGATTAACATTTCCAAATCATATGAAAAATCAGTGATAAGTTGTACATTTTTAAAAGAATCTTAATGTTAGTATTTTAATATTAAACATTACATATAGCCACACTTGTAGATGATTTCTTAATAATCATCTTTGTAATGTCTAAAATAAAACTTAAAGAGCTATCCTTAAGATTCAGAAAATAACCTATCATAGAGCCAGGGAGATAGCTCAGTAGGATAAACACTTACCTGGCAAGCACAAAGTCTGGAGTTCAACTCCTGGTACCACAAGAAAAAAAAAAAAAAAAAAAGAAAGAAAAGAAAAAGAATAAAGAAAAGGGGCTGGAGAGATGGCTCAGTGGTCTAGACAACCTACTTAGAACAGGTTCAGCGAAGCACAGGGACCACGGTTCAATCCCCCAGCACCACATGCCAGCCAGCCCGCCCCCTGGTGGGCTGAGCTGGCCACACACACACACCTCTCTCTCTCTCTCTCTCTCTCTCTCTCTCTCTCTCTCTCTCTCTCTCTAATAAATAAAAAAAATAAAAAAAAAAGAAAAAACACTAACCTATTATTTATGGACTGACCTTTTTATTTTTCAATGATATGAAACAATCTTACTTAATATCGACCTCCAATGAATCCTAAGACTTTGAAAAGGTGAGAGAAAACAAAGACACTGTACAAATTTGCCTAAGTACAAAAGCTAGGTTTCTTTGCAACCTACAAAATAGTAATCTTTCTATTAACACTCTAAGCCAGTGACAGTCTTTTCTTTTCAAACCAATAATGAAATTGTCCCTGCCTTCTGACATTATCCAGTCTAGAGCAAAACTGATTTCTTGGGTCTATTGTAAACCCAAACTCAGTAACAGACTTTTATACTATGTATTTGTTACGTATCAATTCCTTACATTTCCTATCACCCTCCCTACAGGAGTAATAAATCTACCTTGTTGAAGTACAGCTATATTGATGATAGTCGTCTTGGTTTTTTTTTCTTGTATTTTAATAAGGTTTTTGCGGGTCTACCGTATCTCCCAAAGTACTGGGATTACAGGCAAGCACGGCCATGCCCAGTCTCAATCGCCATCTCAGTGCGTCCGGGTCAGCGGGGCCCGCAGATCAGGCCAGGGATCAAACCCGGGCTGCTGCGTGCGCCCAAGTAGGCAATTTTATCCCCTGAGCTATTTTGCCGGCCCTCATATGGACGGTAATCTTTGCCTAAAGGATCTTAGTAATAACTACAAAGGTGAAGAAATACCTCTGAACCTTAAGCATACCTCATTCCAAAAGAACTTTCATAAAATAATACGATAAATATTTTGAAAAAGCAAATTGATACAGTATTTGTAAGATCATTCCTTGCTTGAATAATAAAATGGGATGTTTTTTTAATTTAAGTAAATTGCAAATCAGTAGCAAATATTTTAAAAGGACAATTGCTGAGACCCTTTTAATAGCTAAAATTGTAGGTTAATTATCCAAATCCCTGGATAATATTCATTGCTTGCAGGTATGTTTCAGTTCAGTGGAAAGTGGTTTTAATTGTAGAACAAGGAGACAAGCAATTAGATACTTTCCTTCGGGGATTTTACGACATAATTTTTATATCAGGTTATATTCAAGAGAAAGAAATAGTTGGGATAATGAGAATTATATTTCAAGTGGTTAAGTCAAACCAGTGTAGTTCCAAAAATGGCTCTTAGAAAACATATTTTAAAATATATATCTTTTGGGATAAATTAAAGTGCTTTTGACAAACATATCAGAGTATAAACAAAACAATATATTTGAAAGCTTATACCTATAATAATGAGCCATTGATTATTTACTATATGTAAAGTTTTTATTTAACCTCTTTAAATGTCAGTTGCCTTCTCAACAATAAGGATTAGATTTGTTAATTCATAGATGATCTGTGTATTGTGGAGATGCTGTTGATATTAGGGTTATCAGAGATAAGTCCATCTTTTACTCTCTGTATGTGGACTATCCATGTGGATCCATTAAATATACAAGCAGCTACCCCAAGAGAACTTGTGCAGATGTTTGCTCTAATCACTGTGACAGGACCATGGAAGAGTCCTGGTTTTCCCCAAACATCGTTTTCCTAAAGAACAAAATCTACAGCAAAGGTAAAGCAGTAATATAGATTCTACGCATTACATATTTCAACTCAAACATAATCATTGGGACATAAAAAGAATTGAAGACATCAGAGAAGTTCAGTTGAAATATTTTATTGTTGGTTAACTTTGTCCTTAAGTAGCTGTACTCTTTTTTGGAGGATCTATAATTCTTTCCGAAATAATCCCTCACCATGGAGATAACCATACCAAAATTTATGCTGATTGTGTCTTACTTTATTTCTCTGTATTATTTTTGTCATATGCCTCACACAGCTGTTAGAAGGATAGGTGCCATTTACAGAGCATCTAAGCTAGAGTTTGAAAATAGTCTCTGAACTAAAGTTTCTTATCTATTCATTTGGATTGATTCCACTCTTGGATTTCCTCCATTTAATCCTGTAATTATCAAAAAAGACAATCTAGGGCAGGTGGATATCTCAGCAAACTGCACCTGCTGAGGCAAGGGCAGGGATTGGGGTTTGATCTCTGAGACCACATGGTGTGCTGACCCTGTCCCTGGCATGCTGGGCCAGCATCAAGTCTGGGCGTGGTGGCACATGCCTGTAATCCCAGTACTGGAGAGGCTGGAAACAGTAGGATTTCTACAAGTCTGAGCTGTGTAGCGAGACACTGCAATAAACACATTAAAAAAGCATCATAAAACATACATATCATTAACTTGCCTTTTTATTCCTCTGTTTCATTTATTGTGAACCTCACTATACAATCCATTTATATGTCCTACTACCTAACATTGAGATTTATATTTGAAGACACAACAGAGCTCATATTTGAAAAAAATTTCGTCAGTTAACAGTGATGTGATATACTAAATATAGCACATTTTAGGCTTTTTAAATGTTAGGGGCTTTACTTGCTGGCTCATTTTAAAACTTAAAGAAACATTTTGATGAAAAAAATGTGCACAAAGTTATATGACATTGAAATAATCTATAAAAGTTTGCTTATCAAGTGGATCATTGGTCAAATTATTTATATTACTCTCTCATATGCTGCCTTGCTGAAAACATCTGAAATATTCTATAATAAATTAATGAACTATAAA
>NW_004524589.1:6975762-6977770 GCF_000260255.1 Octodon degus | reverse complement strand
GGCTGGCATGTGGTGCTGGGGGATTGAACCGAGGTCCCTGTGCCTTGCTTGGCTTAGCTTGTTCTAAGTAGGTGCCTTAGACCACTGAGCCATCTCACCAGCCCTATACTCCCCTTTGTATTAAAATAAAATTTACTTTGTCTATAACCAAGGAAAACTTTGTATTTTTGTTTGAAAAAATAGAGATAATATTCTATATTATAAAAGAGAGAATTTAGAACATTGCTCCCGTGGAATTTTGAAAAGGTCACTTCATCCCATGAGCAAACGAATAATAATTTTTTATAGTGCTTCATGTTCAATAGGTTAATGTTAATTTTAAACTTAGGCACTAGAAAGGTACTATTAATCCAAAGTTTCTAAATTTCTCATATATTTTCCATGAAGCAGTGTTTGACTTTTTTTCCTCTTTAGAAGTCTTAAAAATAAAAAAAGAAGTCTTTTATTAAAATGAATATCCATTTTGCATTAGCATAACCTTTAAACTTCATAAGTTGATAAAGAACAAAGCTTGGTTTTGTGCTGACTTCAGAAATGACTATATCTTATGAGAACATTTTCACACTCAGCGTTCTCTGGGTTTCATGACCTTTGAGAATGTGTGCTTCAGTAGCCACCAATTACAAAGTTGTCATTTAGTAAAAGTCAATTAACAATAAAGCATGCATATAAAAGAATATAAACTTTGAACACTTCACTTGTTTATTAAATCATTACAGTGCAAGTTGGTAATATCTTATGATCCTTTTAAATTAACATGTATCTACCATGTTTAGAAATACAAATATTTAATTTTCAAGTATTCTCAATTCAAACTTAGAAGTCATTATTTCCTTGAACTGTGATTCTTTAGCATTCTTTGGAATTTTGAAGGTAGCTTATATGACAACAATGTCACCAGTTTTGCTATATTTTTACTCACATTTGTTATTTTTTATTTATTTTATCATTACTAACATGCTATTTTTAATCATTTCAAACTATACCCATTTTGGTCCCATTCAGTATTATACTATAATAGCCATCTTGATGCTTTTCAGTCTTCTGATATAATGGAACTTGGACCAAATAACTCATTTTCAGTAATTCATTTTGAATTCCTTTATCATTTAGAAAAGAAAAGAAAATGATAAGGTCTTAAAATTAGAAAAGTTATGACAAGGTAGTGAATAATTATTTTAGCATTGGAGCAGTTAGAATGCAAATTTTTTATTACTCAGAGACAGTAAAACATTTCTTTCACTGATTCTCTGAAGGTTTGTTTAACTTGGCCTATATGTAAATTTCTAATCCTCAACTAATTAAAAATTTTTTTGTGAGACACAGACATAAGCACTGGTAATTATAACATAATTAAGTGTAGGGATAGCAACCCTTTCCTATAAGGGCCTGGAGAGTACTTATTTTCAACTTTGCAAGATTCTCCTTCCCAACTACAAAATTCTGACAAGGAGCACAAAAGACAGACACTTTGTGCGACTGACCCTCTGCTTGTTCCAATAAAATTCATATGTAGATAATTAAATGTAAAATTCATATGAGTTCCACAAGTTACAAAAAATACTTCTTCATTTTATTTTTAAAATCATTTACAGTGGAAAAGTCACTCTAATTTGTTGGCTGAAAGAAAATAAGCAGTTTGGCTATATTTGCTTTAAAATGTTCCTTTACCATCATAGCAGTTCACCATGTGTGTTGTTGTTTAAAACAACAGAAACATATTCTCTCACATTCCAAAGGAAGAAGTTTAAAATCCATATAACCAGGCAGGGGATGAGATTTAAGCAGGATTTACTTCCTCCAAAGATTTATAGAAAGATTCAGTCTTTCTTCTTCTTCTTCTTCTTCTTCTTCTTCTTCTTCTTCTTCTTCTTCTTCTTCTTCTTCTTCTTCTTCTTCTTCTTCTTCTTCTACTTCTTTCTTCTTTTCTTTTCATTCTGGTAGCTGCTGGGATGCTCTCTAAATTCACTTTTTATCAGGCTGGAGAGATAGCTCAGTTGTCTAAGTG
>NW_004524589.1:6971167-6975662 GCF_000260255.1 Octodon degus | reverse complement strand
CTGGGATGCTCTCTAAATTCACTTTTTATCAGGCTGGAGAGATAGCTCAGTTGTCTAAGTGACTACCTGGCAAGAGCAAGGACATGAATTTGGTTATTGGCACCACAGGCTGTGCAGCCCCTAAGCCAAGTGTGGTGGTGCAAGGCTATAATCTCAATCCTGGGGAGGATGAAACAGGAAGATCACTATAGGTCTGAGCTGTATGGTGAGACCCTGTATCAGTAAGTAATAGAAATAAAACTAAATTCACACTTTTCCTGTGCATGTAAGTGCCTAGTGAGTTCTTGATGATCCTGTCAGGAAATTATTTTGCCCCAAGTCTCTTGCTTCTGAGTACACTGGTTTGTTTTACACAAGAAAAACAAAGAAAGTTTGCTTCCTGGCTTTATGAGTGAGATGATTTCTTTAGGGTAAAGAGGTACTTGATCATTCCAAAGAGGGCAGCATGACTCTACTCACTGAAGACCAATAAAATCAATACTGTTATAAAATGCATTTGACTTTCAGAGAATAAACCCAATGGAAGAGGCAGATAAGTTATGAAAGTGAGAAAAGCACATGAAAACCATGTTGATAAACCAAAACTTTGCCCAACAGCAGTGATTTGGTAGGATGTCAAGATACATGGTGAGTTCTGATCATTGGATTTTGTTACTATGCAGTGAAAACAGAATTGCACACAATCCAGGATATTGTTAATATCTGTTCTCTGAGGTTTAAAGATGAAAATTAAGCCTGGAATTAAATTATGTTAGAAAAGCTTAAGAGCATAAACAAATTCAATACTTCTTAAATCTAACTGGACAGAATTTGTACAATATGGTTGTGGGTAGGAATCATTTGGAAAGTCAAGTTCACCTATGATGTGATGCTAGGCACGAATATGTGTGCTAGTGCAAGGCTGGGCATGGTGGCACACTCCTGTAGCCCCAGTACTCCAGAGGTGGAAACAAGGGGGGTCTTTGAGAGTTCAAAACCAGCCTGGGTTGCAAAGTCAGCTCAAAGCCAACCAAAAAAATAAATAAATAAAAGACAAAAAATACATCTGTTAGCATATAAAATGCAGTAAGTCATAGCATGCAGGTAAGTGTGAGGTGCTCAGTTAGAGTAAGAGAGAGTTGAGCTAATAGGTCAGAGTAGTGTAGAAACCAAAAAGCCAAAAGTGGAAGGAATAAAAGTCATCACTCACTGTGATTCTGTGATAAGTCAGAGAAAGATTTGTCTGCTCTGCTGCATTTTTCCACATAGAGCTGTGCCCCAGAGGATGGTCAAGTGAATCAGGATACACATCTCCAACACATCTCTGTTGAAGACTCTATGACTTCTTGCAATTTTACAGTCATAGGGCAGAGTTTTGGGAGAGAGGGCCATCTCTAGGTATAGAAATGAACTGGGTACTGAGAAGAGCAGGGCAGTTTGTCTTCTATCCCTTCCCACTGGAGGCTTAGCTGGAGTTCTGGAGGAAGACATCCACCTCAAACTTCATGCTGCCCCTCCAAGGAATGGAGATCCCTGAGCCTGAAATGCAAAGAGGAGCTGAGCATAGTGACTAGAGCACCTGGGTTTTCACATACAGCTTCCTTGGAGAAAAAAAGCACTGGTTGTGTACCAGGGGAGAGTAGCTTTCTCTGGGAGGTTGAGCCAGGGAAGACTTTCTGATTGTTTTTAAGACCACAATAATCACAAGGCAGTTGGACTTTTCAATGAAGAATGCTACTGGAGGAGGGAGAAGATAATTTCAGTTTTATTAATGCTGCCATGAGGAGTCCATGAGACAAAGAAGTAAATTCTGGCACACACACAAGAATCACTGAAGAGTGAGAGACAATGTAAGAATGTCAGCTTTTGTTAATTGAAACAAAGATGCAATCACTAAAAAGCTGAATAAAAAGAAAAAGAATCTTAGAGATTAAATATATTCTAAAGTATTCAGAGCAGAGATAATAATAATAGTAATGATAGCACAGAAACGTCTGAGCACAATCACAAAAGTATATGGTTGCAATAGAACTAACGCAGGTAATTTTAAAGAAAAATACATATAAACAAACAAAGAGAAGTGACTAGCTGCTTCATTCATAAGTACATGTAGTATATACAATCCTATTTTTATAAATGCAATCCCACGTACGATTTTGGACAGGTCAGAGAAATTGGTAATGCGTAGCTCAGAATATCTCTGCATCTTAAATCCTCAAATTCTCTGAGCTGCCTTAAGATTCTTTGAGTCTCATATTCCAAGGCTTAAATCATCCTTTCTTGGTAGAAAGGTCATGGCAGGAAGGACTCCCCATTCTGCTAGTTGCTGAGCAGCTGAACTAGCAACCCCCTTGGTTCTTACGGTCTTTGCCAGCCCAAGGAACTATTGGAGTAAGTGGACCACAATACCAGTGCAAACCAGGACGGCACCCCACCCTCCTACTGTTGCAAAGCCTGGTTCCCACAATCCTTTCTTATGTTATTGAGTCACCTAGTCTTACCCACCCTCAGATGGCTGTGATTATAATCGGCTACTAGACTGCTGCTAGCTGCACTGTCCATAGTTTGAGGCTGCTGCAGTCCTGGAGCACAGGAGGAGCCACCCTTCTATGAAGAGAGTGAAGAGACAGTGATCAGAAAAATCTCCCTGGAAAATTCATCTAAATGACAACATAAATGTACGATGTGGAAGGAGTTTCAATCATCTTAGAAGTGATTGATTTGAAAGTGATCTGCTGTCTAAAGATTTTGGCAGACTCTTAGAAATAAGGACAGATGATAAAAATAAATCATTTGTAGTATAATTTCATTTTTTGTCTATTTTCATTTTTAAGCAAAACTTTTTATCTGAAAATATTTTAGTGTTTTATTCAATCATCTTGAAGGTTGATGAACCATAGATAATTTTCTAGAAGTTCTTCGTATGACAAGTCCCTCCTGATGACATAAGCCTTTTATTTGTGATGATTTTCAAAACAGCCAATATAGGATCTCCTACCCACCCCAATTTCTTTTGCAAATTCACCTTACTATAGAGAATAACCTGTCCACTCCTCCTGAATTTGTCATCTCTTTTCTGGTTACATCTTCTTTACAGAGACAATTTATTTTTCTTATAACCTACCAATGATGAATATACTGTATTTGCCTTGATTGTTGTCTTTCTGTCCCACCAAAATGTAACTGGGGTATTTTGTCACTATTGTTTTATAATTGAATTTCCAGCTCCTGGAGACACATTATAATAGCGTGATTTATGTTTACTGAAGGAACAAATAGCTTACTTTGGGAAAATGTAAAACTATCTATCATCATATTTTTATATTGAACTCATTTTCCAGAATCATTTAAAATGGGAGATGGTGAAAGAATGCATCTGTCTTTAATAAAATATGTTTAGGGTGACACAGTGAAATTTCTACGAAGGCATGCACTGACAGAGAACTGAATATTTGAATTTAAAATCTGGAAATGGAAATTTTGAGCTGGTACTAATGTCCATGGAAAGATCTAGCATGTGCTGATAGAACTTGCAATCAACTGACAGGAAACTGCAGCAGAGTGAACCGCTGTTCTGTATGCTGCTTAGGGCCACAACATCAAGAAATGTAGCACGTGGTAGGAAAGTGCAGTCAGATGCCAAGAAAGAATCATGTTTACCAAGACAGGACCATGTGGGGTTTAAGGTGTAACACATTTTCATTATAAGAATTGAAAAATTCAATGCAGATGGCAATAATTTAGGAAAACCAAATTTTCAGCAATTCATGAGAGATTGAATCCAATGGTCTCTAACTGGGAAGACAATACAATTTCAAGTGTAGCTAGAAGGAAAGAGACCAGCTCTTCCTCATGGATCGTGAGCTTGGAGGTGGTCTTTTCCACAGTGATGACATCTGGGTCTCCTTCCTGGAGAATAAGACACAGGCACAGAGCTTACCAAAGATGTCTGTGGAAATCTATCCAACAAGAGTTTATTTTCAAGTAAGTTTATAGAACACTGAATAACTGATTTCACTGTAGAAGTATCCCAAGTTTAGCAAATTAAAAGTTATTTGAAGTTTGACAATAAAGCAGCCTGCTTTGTTGCACCCAGTTTTTCTCTGACTATATTTAATTAAAGAACCTATTATTCACAGCATGTCTATTAATTTCCTGTGGAACTGGTGAGAAATGCTTTTCTAAAGCAGAGTGTGAGGCTGTGGCTATCAGCAAAGATAAATTGGCTCAAGTATCTGAGAAAATTAAACTCTTTGGTCAGAAAACTAAACAAGTCAATTATTTAATGTGTTGGCATTGATCCTTGGCATTCTCTTTCCCAACTTTATTTTTGAACAGGTGAATATCTATAGAAGAATGCAAATACATCATTCTAAAAAAATTAACTCAATATTTGATCACAGTGCAAACAATTTCAAGAAGCCCTTTTTATTAAAATAGCCCAAATATACTTTTCCAACATTTTTATAAAGACTATTGGTTATTTTGTGAGTCATTTTAAATAATATTATTTCAT
>NW_004524589.1:6955830-6960212 GCF_000260255.1 Octodon degus | reverse complement strand
CTCAACATAACAGCATGGCTTTACTTCCTATATTTCGTCTTCATACTTTTCTACTGGATGGTTAAGACCAAGGTAAAGCAGGACCTATGCAACAAGAGTAAAACATCTTTTTTTTAAAAAAAGTATTATTCAATTTTGTGAGAACTGTTTATCATAAATACTATTCTTTCTACGTAAGTTGCTTTGCAACTTTGCTAAAAATTAACTTGTCTTATGTAAGTTGACCTATTACATTATTTTGGACTCTACCGAAGTGTGTATACATTTTGTGTTTCATTTCTACTGTTCAGTGCTTAAAATGAAACATAACTTTACTAGGTGATCCAGCCATTCTGTTCTGGGGAATTTATAAAATAATGAAAATCTTGTGCATTAATTTTTATAAGAGGGTTATTTAAAATAGTCCAATACTAGCATAGCTACCAGCACTTGAGTAAACAAAATATGGTGTTTTACTAGACAGAATACTACCCATCAGTAAAAATGAATTATTGGTACAAGTTATAACAGATGAAACTCAAATAACTGTACTGAGTGAAAAAAGCTAAAGAAATAAACTGCATCCTGTTAAGTTCAGGTTTCATAAACTCTAGAAATATTATGAGAATTTCTATTGGTGTCAACAAGTTGGTACGTACCTGATAATGGAGAGGAAGGAGACGCAGGATCAGGTAGCGAAGGGTAACAGGCACACAAAGGAGCACTTGCTGAGTCCACAAATGACCTTGCTTTTTAGTGGTAGTAGTTTCGCTGATGTAATTATGATAATGTAAAAAATATGCAAAATATATTCACATCATACATAAAAGTATACAGTTCAATACATGTCAACTGGATCTCAATAAAACTTGAAAATTGCAAATGAAGAAATAGTACATTATTTGTACCTCAATCCCTCTCCTACCTATATTAGATAGTTTATTCAGCTGCCATATGTATGCTTTAATTTTAGTCTTTTTTAAAAATTATATTTAGTACAGGGTCTATAGGGTCTCACTATGTGCATTGGACTTGTATTGATTCTCCTGTTTTCAGCCTCCCAAGTGCTGGGCTCACAATCACGCACTACCACGCCCAGTCTCAGTCACAGTCTCAGCACGCCCTGGGGGCGAGGCTAGCATGGCATGCTGGGGAGCAAACCCTGGCCTCTTAGCTCTGCCTAAGCAGGCATCCTAGTCCGCTAAACTATATGGCCAGCCCTTCAATTTTAGTCTTTAAATCACAATTCACATAATTGGTTACACACTTAGGAAACAATTTATTATATCTCTACAACTGAATATTTTACAGTAGCTAATATTTACCCATATGATACTAAATATATTATATTACTTTATATTTCATCCTACTTCAGGTAATGTTGCTACCAAGAACACATGAATCAAACAAAACTCTTGCAGATAATGTAATATATTTTCTCTTTAGCATAACAAAATTCCCCAGTAGTCAACCTCTTGCATCGAAAGATTTTCAGTGCCTTCTTTATTGACTTGTAGTTCTATTTTATTTCACATATTTATTTTCAAACGAGGATAAGCAGTTCCATTCTGAAATTTCCAGGATCTGTTGTTTCAAACAATCCAGTAGATGTTCTGTTTGCTGATTAATCTGTAATTTCTGTTGTTGATAAGTCTTACACTTAGATCAATGGTGTCTAAATTATGAAATTGCTTGCTGTTTTTTTCAACCCTTTTATTGGTGTAAACTACCTTTTCCCCAGTAGGTCCACTGCATTATGTAATCATATTCATTGTACAAATACAGATTTTACTACTCAGGGGCAAAGCCAGGTTTGGAGTTTTTCTGAAGAAGGAGTGTGGACAACGTGCTCTCAGCTTCCCACTGTCCGACCTGAGCACCATGCCTGGCACACATGTGCTGTGTAATGAATTGTGTGATGGGAGCTAATGGATGTAGTAATTGGCCATTGGGTAACAGGGCTCCAGTTTCCCATGGAGACATTGTCTAGCTTGAGCAAATACGATTTTTGTAAGCATGAAAAAACAGGTTTCTCAAAGCAGATGGCACATTTATTTATTTGGCAGGATGTACCCATCCTTATTTGTTACACTCTGTGGAGCATTTATAGAGCATGCTACACAGAGGGTAATAAATATTTTCTGAACTAATGGATCATTACTGAAGAAAGAGATGGGACATAATAATACATATCTCGTGGCCTTTCATTTGCTGGGACAGTGTGATTATTGTAGTACTTTATGATTTACAATCTAGACAGAGATTAGGACAAAATTTTTGCTCCTCACATCCTATGTGTAGGAAAGTACTGCCCGAACACCTTCTATTCATTAACATAAGCACGGGTGAATGAAATTCACTATGCACAAGCACCATTAATTTAGCTTAATGGCCAAGATATTCAATAGATAAATCTGCTAAAGTCATGCACGATATCCACCTTGGGATCTGGTACTGATATGATACATACTCTGATTCCAAATGTCATTTAATACATTTGTCCTGTGCAATTCCGTATTGACTCAGGTTTTCCTGATAAGACAGAAAGTTAGTTATGCTACCTGTCTCCATAATGGAGATTGGCAAATTAGTAAGCCACAAAAGGACTTTTTACCTACCTATCAAAATATTCCCTCTTTTTCTCTTTCTCTTTTCCCTTTTTATCCTGATTTCTTTTCTCTTCCCTATCATTATATTTATTATATTCATAAACATTACTATCAGGCTGTTGCCATAAAACCTCATATTCTGTCAGATCTTTTTATATTTGATATTTATGATCATTATATATGTAAAGATTACTAGATTAAACAGAATTTCATTTCACTCTGTAATCGAGAGCATTATTCATGCTGAGGTTTTGATACGTGCTGCTTTTCCACATCATAGTCAGGTAACATTATTATTACGTGACTTGACTTAAAAATTCATAACAGTCTTCTAGCATGCATTGAACTATAAATGAAAGTGTTTAAAGTAACTTTATAGCTAATAGTTATTGGAGCTATGGAACTGGAAGACTTGGCCAAATGACACAAAATTTGTCTTAGATGAAAGGAATAAATTTAGCAGATACATTGTAAAGCTTGGTGAACATAGTTAATAAGGATATATGGTATTCCTGAAAAATACCGAAAGTACCAGGTAAACTATAAATGTTCTCAACACAAACATTATAACCTCTTTTAGGATACATTATTTTAGACTGTAAGCAAATAATTTTATCTGTCAATGTAAAGCTATGTGTTTAGCTGAAATACAAAATAGAGCTAAATAGTTGTATGAAGAAATGTATTGCATTGAATTTCAATGCCAAGAAAGTTGCATGTGCATTGAACTTTATTTTGTAAATAATTTCTAAATCATTATTAATTTTTTGCATTTAGAATTTCAGATAATAAATGTTATGGGACACAAATCCTGAGGTCACTGTTCAGAAACACAATCCTTGTAAAGCGAGTGGAGAATATATACTTCCTACAGATTCAAAACTTTTGCTATAACAATTACAATTCTTACTTCAAACCTAGCAAGGCTAAGGCTCTTGCTATGAATGTATATGCTCTTGAGAAATTTTCACTGCTTTCAGGTGAATGACTCTACTACATTGATAACACACTATGTTGAAAATACAGAATTTATTACAAAGAAGAAGAAGATCACTGCTACACAAGCATTCTTTGTGGCTTCAAATCCCTGAGCTCTGAATGACTCCATTCACCTTCACTTTCTAGGACTCTACCTTCTGTAAGTATTTAAGTATATTATAGGGTATTTCCCTGTCATTACTGGCTTATTTCACTTACAGTAAAATCTTCCACATTCACCTGTGTTGTGTCATGTTTGAAAATTATCTTTCTTTCTAAGGTTGATTTGTGTTCCACCATGTATATGCCATTTATCTATCTATCTATCTATCTATCTATCTATCTATCTATCTATCTATCTATTTCTCTATCTATCTATCTATCTATTTATCTATATTTTGAAGATAACTTCATTGATTTCCATGTTTTAGCTGTTTTGAAGGCTTCTATAAAACATGGGTATACTAATGTTTAAAAGCTGTGTTTTCAATTCCTAAATATGTGTACATAAATGAATTTTCTAATTTACATTATATTTCAGTTTTCTAATTCCTTGAGAAACCAACCACACCATTTTCCTTAGTCTCTACAACTGTGCATTTCTACCAAAAATGCACAATGACATTAGTTCCATCACATCCTCATGTTTTCTGTTACACTGTTAACAGCCATCTTCATTATAATGAGGTGATATGTCACTGTAGTATTTGTATTTCTCTAACAATTAGTGATGTTCAGTATTATTTATTTATTCATTAGACAAGGTCCTTGGAAAGACTTTTATTTATTTATTTATTTATTTATTTATTTGTGTGT
>NW_004524589.1:6946236-6955730 GCF_000260255.1 Octodon degus | reverse complement strand
TTTAAATAATATTATTTCACTTAAAAGAATTAATATTATTACCAGAGAAATATCATGCAGTGAATGGTGATCCTCTGAAAGCTATATCTTTTTTTTTCAGAGTTTTGAAATCTATACCTTAATAGATGTTCACAGTGTAGCTTTGATGGCTTAGAAGAGCTTCATTTTAAAGGAGGGTTACTTAAATTTACTTAAACTATAGTTAATTACACTCCTGTTTTACTCCCTCCAGTGTAGCTAACTATAAACCCACTTAAAGAAAACCAGGGTCATAAAATAGGAGCAAATAGTTAGGACAACTTAGGGAATAGAACAAACATTAAGCGACACTACCCCACGGCAGACAGATGCTCAACAGACATGCTCAACAGTGTCTGGGAAATGTAAACTTTGTGGCAATTGCGTGACATTTTTGTAAAATTCTTAAAAAATGAAATAATGTGGTTTTTAGGGAAACCTGAAAGATGTGTAA
Organism: Octodon degus; assembly: GCF_000260255.1. NCBI lineage: Eukaryota > Metazoa > Chordata > Mammalia > Rodentia > Octodontidae > Octodon > Octodon degus. Next base: position 6,955,258 of record NW_004524589.1, on the reverse strand, counting down.
ATTGAAAGCAAAGTTCAGGCAGGTACTGACAACTTTGGAACTCCTGACCCAAAGCCTGGGCAGGGTCAGTTGCAAGCTTGCAATAAAATTCCTTATTCCAATGCAGTTGGTCTCTCTTTTTTGAGGGATCTATCTTCTTTCTCTGTTACCTGATGCTACAATTCAACTTGGAAATAAGGCTTTGCAGACTTAATTAGTTAAGGTGAGATCACTGAGTTCCCTCTACCCAATAATTCGTTATTTGTATGCAGAGACACAGACAAAAATGAACAAAAGAAGTTATGTACATATGCTATCATAAACTTGATTGAAGATACCATGAACCAAAGAATGGTTGACCTCACATAACCTAGAAAACAAAAAGACTTTCCTATGAAAAACTGCAAGGAAAGAATGGTCCTGTGAATACCTTGACTGGATATCGATATAGATATTAGATTGATGGGAAATTTTTAACCACCAAAGCTGTTAAATAATAAATTTGTCTTGTTTCAACATGCCAAATTGGTCATTTGTTACAGAAAACATTAGGATACTAATATAACAACCAGTTATTTAGTATATTGTTGAGTATATGTGGTTTTTTGAATGTATTTGGTGCAGGTTCTCACTATGTATTTTGGACTCATACTGATATTCTTGTTTTCAGCATCCTCAGTGCTGGGATCACAGGAATGTGCCACCATTCCTGGTTTCTGTTGTCAGATCGGCACACCTGGGGGAGCCTGGCAGAGCATGTGTTGCTGGTGATAGGACCCCAGTCCCTGTGCTTGCCTGAGCAGGTGTTTGTTCCCCTGAGCTATCTCAATGGCCCTTATATAGGATTTTTAAAATTTTAAGATATGTGTCTCCGATCTTTTGAACTGCAAACTATTTATATGGATAATCATTTTGTGAGCACTTTTTAATTTTAGTCTTTAATTTTACTCTTGATTTTAGACAAAGGCTAACATGTAATTTTTTAATTTGTTAAATGCATTAATGTGTCATATGTAGTCAATTTTATTCATATAAAATGAATGCTTTGTACATAACACATAGACATGTAAAACAACCAGTGCAATCCAATTGTAGAACATTCCTATTATCTACCAAAATTCCTTCATGATAGCTTCCGGTCCCTCTTGTTCACATTACAGATAGAAGCAGCTTCTATCTCTCTCTGTCTCTCTCTGTCTCTGTCTCTCTCTCTGTCTCTCTCTCTGTCTCTCTCTCTCTGTCTCTCTCTCTGTCTCTTTCTCTCTGTCTCTCTCTCTGTCTGTCTCTGTCTCTGTCTCTGTCTCTGTCTCTCTCTCTGTCTCTCTCTCTCTCTCTCTCTCTCTCTCTCTCTCTCTCTCTCTCCTAAGCGCAGAGTATATTATTCAGAGAAAGAAAATTTCCATCTGATAGAGGGACAGAAGGGGTCCAAGTGGGTTATTCAATCTATTTTCTTTTCCAGGGAATTCCACATAAATAGAACTAAAATATATTTCTTTCATGTGTTATACAATTATCTCAGTTACTTTTCTCTCATTGCTAGGACAAAATACCAAAATTAAGTGAGGAAAGGTTATTTAGCTCACAATTACTAGAAGTTTCAGCCCATACTCCAATGGCTTTAAGGCAGAGTGGCACATGGAAGAGGGCAGCCTTTCATGGCAATAGAAAACAGAACAACAAAGGGAGGGGATGCAGCTGTGGCTTGTAGCAAGCCCCTCTCCCTTCCTTCCATGTTGATTGCAAAGACAGGAGCTCTGCTAAGGAATTGGCACCCTCCATTCCTCCTCAGTTCCCTTTTATATCTTTTAAGTGATGAGCTGCACTAGGATGGGCCCTCCATGCCCTAGGGAGGGGGCCGCAGACCCTAGGGTATGGAATTTCTGAGACCGTTTAATTAAGTTTTCAACTTCTCAAGTTGACCCATTGTATCAAGCACTACAATTATTTAATTTTTGAGCGCTTGTCCATATTTTAGTATATATTTATTTCATTTTAATCTCACCATAATGTTGCACTGTGTGGTTATATAATGATATGAACGGAGCATATTAGTTTACTCTCAGTTTATTTACCTGAAATTATATTTGTGACTGTGTTCGGTATGTTAAGGTCTTTCTTTGATGTACTTGGTTACTCAGAGCTGTCCTATGGATCGCTCACTACTATTATGGACTACTGGAGTATATCGGATTATTTTGCTCAATTCACACACCTACAATATTTAAATAGCAATGGAATACCCATCTCTGACAAAACTAGACCAAAAAAAGGGAATACAAATGTAAGACCTTTTGTATCTGCATATACAAAATAGTTAGGATAGATATACAGCTACTTTCTCTTAATTCAATGAGAAGAAAGATTTTTATTAATAGTGTTTAGACAGGATACCATGTCTGCATGTTGTGCTATGAATAACCACTACAAAGACAACAATATACAATGTATTAATTATTGAAACTGTCCCATTAATTTTTTTAAAACTGTATCATTGCTATTTCTTTCTCAATAAAATTACTAAAAAACAGAGCTGTATCTAGTACATCAAATATTATTTTTCTTTTATCCTAATGTTTAACAATTAAGTTGCTAAATTGAAATTTTCATCTGCTTACTTCTGCAGTTATAAATATCTTAGAAATATTGCATTTGTGCTAGTTATAAACTTTTCTAATATGAATAATTCAGGATATACAACATTCTATATATAGTATGATATGTATATATAATATACACAAGTAAATAAGGATTATTTATATTTTGATCATATAAGTTCTATTTGAATTTGATTTTATATGGAAAAATGGAAACAGTTGAATTTCTATATTAATTGTTCTTGACTTTATTATTTTTCCCTTAGAAAATTATCTGTACATGTTTGTCTAATTATCTAACATGACATTTAAAGTCAGCAGTGTGTAATTCTTTCCTGCTATTACTCTATTTACTATTTTAAGGTTCATACATTTTACTAGTGGCTTATAATATATGACTTTCTCAATCAATATGTACATGAAGCTGCAAATTATAAAAAAAAAACTTCTCTTCAAATCTGTTCTTAATCTAATTTTATCAATATGTTTAATTTCCTTTAGCAATTTAGGTGTCATTATTCACTTCAAGTCAACTTAATTGATTTTAATCATTTATTTCTGAAAGCTGGAAAATTTGTAGTAAAACTCCCACGAATTGATTCATTTTGGGTGAGAAATGAAATAAAATAAAATAATGTGAAATTTAATTTATTTCAGTTATATTTGTGCATATGTTAATTATTTTATATATACTTTTGCCCATGGGGGGGAGAGAGACAGAGACAGAGACCAAGACAGAGAGAGGAGGAAAAGGAGGAGAAGGAAAAGAGGGAGAATAATTTGAAGAGGAATAAGAGAAACGTCTGCCAAAAAAAGTATGCACATATAGCTGTTCACAGTATCTGATAACCAATGGCCGCTACTTTTGAGCACCTCTCGTAACTGTAGAGGTCGAAGGTAATTCGTATGGATCTTATGATTTCTGAACAAATTTAATATGAAAATATTTATGGAAGGTTTTTTTGCCTGATGTATACATTTTTGGTGCAATATAAATGATCTTTTAAAATACTTTGAATAAATTACTGGATGTCACACATAGTATAAGGCATCCTACTGAGACACACTATTTTCTACTGCCATTTCTTAAAATTTAATTAATAGTTGAGAACTATATAGGTATAATTTTAGAAACATATTCTCAATTCAAACTTTCTTTCTCAATTTAAAAATATGATAAAATAGACAATATTTTGAGAGAAGAATTTATTTCTGGACTGAAGTAGAATAGTTGAGCGTCTTTTAAAACACAGTTCTATACCTATAGTTCTTATACTCTGCATTTTTATGACTTTGAATTATTATTTGAATAAAATTAGCAACATTTATAGTTCATTCCATCATGTTTTCAGCATTTATTGCTTCTCATGCCATGCTTATGCGTGGTTCCTATGTGCCTACAGTAGGCCTTTCCATTTTCATATTGAATCAAAACTACCAGAGGCATAAAATATTTATGAAAATTTTGATATATGGTTTAGCTTTTTAAATCATATTTTTATTGGTATGAACATGAGTAACTTGCGTAATATTCATTCTTTTATTCAGGAAACCTGATAAATGATGATATATTGTAGTGTATTTCTTTTTACTGGAAAGGAATTGAAGGTAATTTAAACTGTATGGACTGTGAGTTTAGGTATATGATGCTATTGTCCCAGTAAAAGCAGATGGTTTTCAATAAAATCACCATTTAAATAGTAATAGCAGTGAGAATAGTAAATGATATTTGGCAGGACATTTACTTGACAAGGATCAACAAATAGAAACTGATTAAAATGTGCATAACAATAATGAGATTACTATTAAACAATGCAAGCCTATGAATTCATCCAAAAATGTCCTAAATTGTACTACATAAAATGAAGTGTGAAATCAAGCACAATTCAACACAAAACTGAATAATATATACAAATTTCTGCTGTCAACAATATTACTACAATAAATAAGCTCATTTGGCAAAACTAATAGATGTATATGTCTGATACAGATATATATTTTCTTAGAAATAATCTATACTTAAACTAAAATATTGTATACCACTACTTCTTCAAACAATAATTACATTGTCTTGCCATGCAATTTTAAGAACTTAAAGCTAAATAACAATAGGAAAAGATGTTATAAAATATAAAAATAGAATTTATCAAAATCCTTCAGATTTGGAACACAATCACATAATAAATATAAGACATCTTCTTTGGTTAAGTAGATTATCTTTCTGTACTATCATTTCTAAAGGTAGTATCAATTATATTTAAGGATTAATATATCTTTTTCTTTTTTCCATAGCTTTTGCTTCTTTCGGAGTTGGAAAAATATATATATATTGCTTTTCTTAGTTCTGATTTTTAGAATTATAATATCAAATACGCTATTAGACCTCAAATTATATAATAATCTAATGGTATTAGAAAGACTAATTTTTATGCACATAAAATTTTAGGTTTTCAGTAATATTCACACATGATGCTCATAACTATATATGCAGCTTCTGTCTGGATATTCTTGTGTTTAAATACATCTTAACTATTCTTTGGATAGCTGTTCTATGTAGTAACTTGACACAATAATGGATAAACACATGCAAAGTTGATTAAATACGTGTGAACATCTGGCAGAAAATAAGTAACTTTTCTTCCACTGACCTGTCTTAAAATTTGTCCTTTGGAAAAGAAAAATTGAGAATACTATATTATTGCAAGATTTTTGGATAACAAAAATATTTTTTGTTCTTCCTTTTTCTTTTTCTTTTCTGTGTTTTTTTTTTAGGGAAAGGTCTACAAGGTGTTCAGGTTCTCACTACTAGATCAGACTCATAGTGATGCACCTGTTCACAGCCTCACAAGAGCTGCGTTTACAGGCGGGCACCACCACACCCAGTCTCAATTGCTGTCTCAGTGCACCCTGGGGGCAGGGCTGGCATGGCAGACCTGGGATCGAGCCCCTGGTCCCTATGCCTGATCAGGCACTTTAATCTGCTGAGCTATTTGGCCTGCCCTGAAAGTTCAGTAGGAATATTTTTTTTACTAATGTTATTGAGGAAATAAATGCAATGTGACAGCTTCAAATCAAGTTGGTAGGAGAGTTAGAACAATTAATACATTGCATACTGTTGTCTTTCTGGTAGTCATTCATAGCACAAGATGCAGACATGATATCCTGTCCAAACACTATTAGTACCAATCTTTCTTCTTGAATTAGGAGAAAGTAGTTATATATCTATTCTATTTTATATATACAGATACAAAATAGTCCTTCATTTATGATCACCTTTTTCTGTTCAGTTTTGTCAGAGATGGGTATTCCATTGCCATCAAAATATTTTAAGTGCATGAATTCAGAAAAGTATTCTAATATAGTCCAGTACTACACAATAGTAGTGGGTTATCCACAGGACTGGCAAAGTCCGAATCTGATGACTTGAGCCTTCCACAGCTCAGTATATTAACAGGGCTTCACTTTTCACATCTCATTTCTACATTTTTCTGCTGTATGGTTAAGACCAAGGTAAAGCAAGACCTATATAACAAAAAATGAGACTTTTGTATCTGACACAGTCAGTCAAGTCCCCTCAGGACTTATCCCAAAACCCTGTACCATATTTTGTAGATCCTTTGTCAGTGTCAGCCATGTGGATGAGTCATGGGCATTGCTTGACCAATTTGCTCACTGTGAAAGCCTGAGAGAATGTTTTCTCTCCATGTGATTCTCTTTGAGCACATACTACATCATCATTCACAATCCTCTGTGGCCCCATCATCTCCTTGATCAGAAAATTTGGGGTACAACTGAGCTACACAATGTTACAGTACAGATTCTCCTATGTGCTGACTCCTCACTGACTTTGAAAGACTAGGGCCAAAATGGTGGCTGTCTTTGCAGTCCTTCTTTTTCTCTAATTTTTAGTCTGCATACGTAAGTTGTTAACTCTACAGAAGAGCAGCCTATTATTTCGCTACAACATGTGCAGGTGTGTTTAACCTCACTATCTGTCTGAATATCAAATATCTTAGGCATAAGATGGAACATCTTTTTAAAAAAAGAACAAAACCAAAAAAAAAACATTTACTTGAGATGCAGTCTGGCCATAATTGGTATGTCATGACAAGCGTACATATTTAGAAGACCAGAATGACAGGTATTCCAAGCACGACCCCACTATTACACATGCTATCTTCGGTGTCGCTCAGTTCACATGTATCAGTGTACATAGTTAGTCACAGTGAGAATCCCAAGTAACTGCTAGTTTCAACAACCTGCTGATAGTTCTCAGGATCATTACCTTACCCATCTTGTACTTATAAATGTATGGCTTTGCCCCTGTCATGTTTTGTAATTTTTCTTCTTGCCCTCTTTTCATTGTCTAATCCTCAAGTTCTCACTTTCATTTTAAGTGTGTTATACCTTTCTATTTGTCCTTCTTCTTTTGAGCACTTATATTAGGGAGATAATATGATATTTACACATGTGGGTCTGGTATATTTCACTTATGAGTATATTTTCTAGTGGCATCCACTTAAATATGAGGGCTTCGAGTTTATCATTCTTTATAGCCGAGTAATACTCCATTGTATAAAAATACCACATCTTTTTCATGCATTCTTCAAGTGATGGGCATCTTGGTTGTTTCCAAGATTTGGCTATCACAAATTGTGCTGCTATAAACATAGGAACACATATATCAGCATGATACCACGTTTTTTTGTTTTTGTTTTTGTTTTTTTGGCTGGCTCAGATCTGCCTGAAGGGTTGGTCTGGTAAGGCATGTGGAGCTGGGGATGGAACCGTGGTATCCTGCTCCTGACCACATTTGTATGAGCAGGTGCTTAAAGAACTGGGCCAACCAGCAGGCCCCTGGGTTTTCTAACTTACTTTCACGTAAACAAAATTTGCTAATAAGTTGTTGTGCTTTTCAATATTTGTCACAGTTTTACAATTGTTTACTTTCAACTCTCAATTTTCTGAAATGTTCATACAAACCAGATATCCTGTTATGGGCTGCACTTCATCTCCATGATGTACATATGCTGAAGCAGTAACCCTCTGTGTGCCTGTATTTAAAGAAAAGTCACTCATGTGTATTCATAAGAACGAGGACAAAATATACTTCGACCGGTAAGAAAAGAGACACTAGAGCTGTGCCAACAGAGGAATGGACAGGAAAGAACAACATGACAGTGGCTTTGTTAAGCTCGGCAGAGTTCTCTTCCTGCAATGTGAATCTTTTCAACCGCGACTTTGGGCTTCTTTCAAGGCCTTTAAGTCCCCAAACTTCAGTATTTGATACAGTTACAAAAATAGAAATTAGCATGTTCTGATGGTTCTAATGTTAGTCCTCTTTTAAAATACAACAAAATAAAATTCAACCATTTTAAAGGTGCTTAGTAGTATCATGTTTTTTTAATGTTATTTAATAGCTAATAGTTTTGAGCATTTTTGTCTAGTTTTTTTTTTTTTTGTACTGGGCATTGAATTCAGGACCTTACACTTGCCAGGCAGGTGCCTGTGCCACGGAGCTATATCTCAGGGATTATGGAACTTAATTGTCAGGCAAACCTTCCTTACTGAACTATATGATCAAATTTGCACACTCTATAATAGAGAGTATTTTGTTATTTTTAAGGATTTTTAAAATATTTTCTACAGAAAGTTCTTGTATCATCCATATAATTTACAAATACCTTCCAATGGTGTCCCACTCATATATTCTCTTAAGAATTTGTTGTCATGGTCTTTATATTGATCTTTAAAATATCAGAAAATTTTAATTTGATATCAGTTTTATAATCAGTCCTTTTTACAAATTATGTTTATAGTATTGTGCTTAAAAAGAAAACTTTGAGGGGGCCGGCCAAATAGCTCAATGGATGAAAGCACTTGCAAGCAGGAGCAGAGACCGGGGATTCGATGCCCGGGACTTCTGTGCTGGTTCTGCACCTGGGGAGCACTGAGACAGAGATTGAGACTGGGCCTGGTGGTGTATGCATGTAATCCCAGCTCTTGGGAGACTGTGAACAGCTGGATCACTATGAGTCTGATCTAGTAGTGAGAGCCTGAACACCCTGCAAACCTTTCCCTAAAAATACAAAGAGAGAAAGAGAGACACCCAGAGCGCAGGCCCGGTGAGTGAGTGAGACGACTGAGGGCCGCAGGATCCTGAACAGACCCAGAGTGCAGGCCTGGCCCAGCATGGAACCCTTCAGCAAAACACCCTGCAAAGAGGCTAGAGGAAAGACCCACCCAGCTGATTCAGGAGCAGAACACCTTGCCAGAGAGACACAAAGGGTTCCACTCTAACACCTGCAGCAGAAAGAAGTGGAGCACAGCAGCCAGATCCAAGGAACACCCACCTGGAGGAATCTGAACTTCATAGATCTGGACCTGGTGCTAAGGTTATAACTCTATCTAAGCTCTACACCAAAGGTCAGAAGACAGGTATACAAAAT
>NW_004524589.1:6927691-6939436 GCF_000260255.1 Octodon degus | reverse complement strand
TTTTTTTGGTGGAACTGGGGATTGAACTCTGGTCCTTGCGCTTGCCAGGCAACTGCTTATTCCACTGAGCTATCTCCCCGACCCCCGGAAAGACTTTTAACTAAGGCTGCTTTTTGTTCTTTATATTAGGTAGTTTTCTACATATTTTGAACATAAATCCCTTACCAGATACAGGATTTACACATGTGCTATTCTTTTCGAGAATTGCCTTTTTGTTCTGTTAATAATACATATGTGATACTGTGACATTTTAAAAAATTATTTATTTATTCATACACCTATTTATTTGGTGGAGGGTCTCCCTATGCAGCTCCAACTCATAGTGATGCTCCTTTCTCAACCTCCCCAGTGCTGGGATTACAGGCGTGTGCCACCACGCCTGGTTTTGACAGCATGCACAATGTGCCCTGGGCTCAGGGCCTGCATAGTATGTGGATCTGGGAGTTGAACTCGGACCCTTGAGCTTGCCAGGCAGGTGCTCAGACTGCTGAGCTATCCAGCCAATGCAGTAACAGTTTGAAAATTTGAAATGCTGATTTGGTGTCTGTACCCCTAATGTTTTCTCTGTTTTGTTTTGGTGTGGCATTTTAAAATGAAAATGAAACAGGATTATGTGTGGACAGGATTTTGTTAAAATCAAAGTACATTGTAAAATTAAAAAAAATTGGAAAAAATATGGGAAAATATGACCAATGACTAAAGGTAAATCACAAACCTTCAGGAAAGAATTCTCCTTGTCACCTTTTATCAAATGTGAATGTGAGGAAGAACCATGGTTTTGGAAAACAGAGCTGTTGACTTAATTATTAAAGGGGTTGGGAGATTCCAGGCAGCTTTTAAGCATATCAAATGTCTGATAATGTAGAAAAACACAAAGACTAATACCCTGCCAATTTCTTGTGCTGATATAATAAAGCAGTTGTTCACTAGAAAGCTGCACACCAAAGCCATCCCACGTATGTGTTGACATTGGCTTAGATGAGTTCAAATTTTGTAGAAAAGCATTTTACATAAATCAACAGATGGAACTAGTATTCTGTAGTTAAAATATAAGCATGTCTATTTTTCATTCAAGAAAAAATAAGAAGAAATAAAAAAAAATAAAGAGTTTTCTGGGATAACATTCAGGTGGAAAATCCCTGCACTAATTTCCAAATATAGGAAGGATTCATCATGTAAAAATGTATAAACCTATTTTATTTTTGTACCCAGATGTTATCATTTGTTCACCTTTTCTTCAGAGTATCCAAAGTTTTTCTTCCTCAGTTGTGACATGGAAAAGTTTAAAAAGTAATGATCACATTTTTAATATTTGAAAATAATCAGGAGGCAATTCAATACTTATTAATAAGCCACTAATTCCAAGAACCCATGATACTCCCGATATGATTCAAACTAAAAGCTGACACTGAGATCATGCCTTTATTTGAACTTAGTTAGCAATATAAAGAATTGGGAAATGATAAGAAGAAACAACATTTTAATTAAAACTTGAGAAAGAAAGACAGAGGCATCTTTCAGACCACACATCCAAATAATTAAGCCTTTGACTTGATAAATGTTTAATAATGAAATCCAATCATTATGAGTAATTACATATCCTTTTCTGATGATTTGCAATGTGTTCATCAAACAGGTTTCTAAGTCTTCACATTTTAGCAATAACAAAGCAATGGAAGTAAAAAGTTTTAAAAATTATTTTTATATGACACAGAAATCTCTGGCTTTAGAACAAATGAATTTTCAGTGTCAATATGAGGATATCTTTTTACTTTCTTTTTTTTTCTGTATTTTAGGGAAGAGTGTACAGGGTGTTCAGGGTCTCACTACTAGATCAGACTCATAGTGATCCACGTGTTTACAGCTTCCCAAGAGCTGGGAGTCCAGGCATGTGCCACCACCCCCAGTCTTGATTGCTGTCTCACTGTGCCCCAGGGCGGGGCTGGCATGGCAGTCCCAGTGTTCAAACCCCCGTCCCTGCGCCTGTTTGCAGACACTTTAATATGCTGAGCTATTTGGCCAGCCCTTATTTTCTTTAAAATAAAACCTACAGCCTGGAAATTAATGATGTATTATGTATTTGAGCTCTAGATACACAGTAACTGGAAAATAATGTTAAGCAATTTGCTTAATAATTGACACTTTATATTTTGACTTTCCTTCCATTTCAGTTTTATAAACTTTGCAATGCATGCACATATTGTACATCATAAAAAATACCACTTTACAATGGTTTTTAGTCCCACCACCATGACAGAATACTGGAGTTCTGAAAGACTGGTGACTGTTCCGCATTTGGTTTTGTAATGCTGGTCACCAGATTTTATTGCTGAAGTAAACAAGTCAATTTTTTCAGTAGTTAGGTTTTAGTAGTTTTGTAAGGCAAGTTGAAGGAGTTTGGGATTGCTCTCAATTTTCAGCATTGTGCTACTGAGGAAAAAGTGTTTAGCTTTTGCCTGCTCTTCTGGGCTCAGCTTTCCTCTGTCTTCTGGAGATATCTACTGCAGTAAATTACACTTCCTGGGATTGGCAGCATGGGTGATCTGTACACTGTTCTGCACATGTAATCATATTTAACTGTTTTTCCATAAAATAATGTTCTAGATGTAAAAAGTTTTATACTTCTGAAAGTGATGGAAATTATTTTACTCATGATACATAGAAATGAAAATATAGGGCTAGGAAGATAGCTTGCTGGCCTAAGCACCCGCCTGGAAAGCACAAATGCTGGGGCTTAATGCCCAGGCTTGATTGCTGGTACTGCATGCCATGCAGGCTCGGAACTCCAGGCATGCTGTGCTGGCCCTGGAACTGGAAGTGGGCTCAGATCTTTAATTCTAGTCCTGGGGAGGCTGAGACAGGAAGATCACTATGAATCCCAGCTGTGTAGCAAGGCCCTGTATCAAATAAATAAATAAATAAATTTTAAAAACAAGAAATGAAGATATAAATAATTACTTGTTAGCTCAAAGTAAACCTGTCCTCCTTCAATTGTGGCTCTTAGGTAATGTGTCAACAATGAAGACAGTAACTGAAACACGTAAAAAGTATTAAGAATGCGTAGAAGAGTAACAAGGGTGGAGGGAAATTGAATATTTAGAAGGTCACCCTGAAATGAAAATAAAAAAAGAAAAGAAAAAAGTAGAAATGGGCTTGCATTGTATACACAAAATACACACAAACTAATAAAGAAAAAGTATATTTTGTCTCCAGAGATCTCTGCGTGCTAAGCTGGCTCTAACACAGAAATATCTTGTAGAAGGTAATGGAGGAGCAAAACCACCCACCACACTGCAGTCTGGAAGCAGAAAGAAAGAGGAAGAGTCAGCAAGGAGAGAGGCTTGGGAAATTATTTAGGTCCAGTTAATGCTCATAGTGACATACTTTCCTCAATAGACTTCACCTCTTATCGGGTTACTCAGCTCGGAGCGCACCCTCTTCCTTCCCCCCACCCCTCCCCGCAACCACCATGCAAAAGCCCCAGTTCTGCACCCATGAGCCTTTGCGGGACATTTTTTACCAGCCATAACAATTAGTATGAAAAAAAAAATGTAGTGAAGTAGAATGATGGGAGAAGAAAATAATCAAATGAAATTAAGATTTCTGAAGAATTTTGTTACACAAATAAATAAAGCCTACACTAAAAAGAGCAAATTCGCTTGCACAGGAAACTCTGATGTAAAACAAACACATGTTGGAGGTTAAGGGTAGGGACTGCAGATGTTGATAAGGAAGAGAGCATATGCAGAGTAAGTTACGTGGCTTGAGTGCCCCCAGGAATCCCTTAAAACAAGAACCAATTTAAGCTGTCTCTGAAACAGTAAGCAATGAGACAGTGAGAAGGAGTAATTAAAAAAAGTCCATAAATATGAGTAATGGAATTGCCACTGTGAGGAGCAGTATTTTTGAACCCAGTAAGGAATTCCACAGAACAGCATTTAGTTTTTATCTATCAGAAAACAAGAAATTTAAGGTATTTTTTCACTAATTTCTTTCTTTCAATACCTAAGGACATTGCCTTGACGTCCATGCCAAGTACCTTCACCCAGCCTGTGCTCAAGTTGAGCTCCTCGCTGCGGTTGAGGTCTGCAGTGAGAATCACCAGCCGGGATGCTTAACACACCTCAAGAGAACTGGATACCATGTCATGGGACTAAGGACAAGGCACGGACAAAACCTTCTGCACAAGGGAGAGACAGGATCAAGTGCACAACGGTCTGTGCGTTGCTGTTCTACTATCTGTTTGTGTTAGCATGTCTCCCTATCAAATGATCTAAAAATCTCTTCCATCATCTATCATCTATCTAACCTTGAAATCAACTGGAAAAAGAAAATATCTAAGTTAATATGTTTAAAATCTAGAGGGAGATGCGCTTAATATCCTAGTTTCTAACGTCTTTCATCGAAATGTCAATGTCTGCAGGGGAGATAGCTCAGTGGAATAAGCACTTGCCTGGCAAGTGCAAGGGCCTGAGTTCAATCCCCAGTTCCGAAAAAAAAAAAAAAAAAAAAGAAGGAAAGAAAGAAAGAGAAATGTCAGTGTTGACAACTACTTGTATTACTTTAAATATGACAAGATTTATATACGATGGGACAGAAAACTGCATGATATTTATGGAGGAAACAGTATTTGTTTCCTGTATTTTTACAAAAAAAAATTTGCCAAACAAATATTTGAAATGTAGAAATATGATTTGTTATTATAGAATTTACCTCAATTATTTAACATTTGCTAGAAAAGGAATACTTTGCATCTAGGTTTATTTGAAATAATACTGGCCTTTTTGCTCTAAGATAAGTTTAACACAAAATGATGCTAGGAAGATAGACAGATTTTTTAAATTACCATTTCTCATTGGGAATAGTGACAAAATTAAATTGTTGTTTGTCTGTAGCAATAAATATACTAAAAAGAAATCCTGGAATTCACAGGAATCACAGGAAGCTTTCACCTCTGTGATCTTGCCGGTCACTCCCTCCTGGCCATGAACAAAAGGCAAACTTATGTTTCTCAATGAATGCATATTTTCCACAATTACAGTTTCTGAAGTGCACCATTGGCCGTGGCCTCCTGTTATTTTCAGAGTTTTCACACTGATTGTTTTACCTCATGGAGCCCTGAGCACTGTCAATTCTATCAACTTCATCTTACTTTGCTGGCCTGTATCCCAGCCTCACACTCTGCACTTTCTTAAAGGTGAAATCCTCCAGTCATTCAGTTTTATCACTGCCTTTTATGGATCCTCAATTTCCTTTCTCTGTTCACTTTCATTTCTGCTTAATTAATATCCAAATCTGTGTAGAACTTTGCTGAATATTATGACATAACCATCATAAAATTTTACTCCTAATGTACTCTGGAATCTCAAGCACGGCCCTGCAGCTACCCAAGAAAACTTTTGTTTTCTCATTATTCGTTCTACGTGGCTCCTGGGTGCCTGTTTTGCACTTTTTACATCTACCCCCCCTTCATCTCCCAGAGCTAATGGCACTGCTTCTTACAGTGATAGCAAAACTGTAGCAATCAGAAGAGGCCGGGATCAGGGTTTGACTCCGCTTGGTAGACGCATGTGCCTTCTTGTTACATGGGTTCTTATCAGACTAAGAAAAATACACATTTGTAGTATTTTGATTTCTGACCGTGTAATTGTCTGAGCCTACCAAGTCCTAGTATATATGGTAGCTGATTTTTCCTTTTTTTTTTTTTCTTCCTATATTTAGGACAGGGTCTACAGGGTCTAGAGGATCTCAATATGTACATAGGATTTATAGTGATTCTCCTGTTTTCAGCCTTCCAATTGCTGGAATTACAGGTGCATGCCACCATGCCCATTCTTGTAGCTGGGTTTTGTACAAAAATAATTTTGATACAAGAGTGTCACACTATGTGTTGATGGTCTTTCTCTGAGAAAGTCTTTAGTTTCTATTGGTCTCATACCTTTTAACTACAAAGTAACAAAAACTAAAATTATTTTATATTTTATCCCCTTAAATATTATTGTGATCAGGAAAAATAATAAAAATTTAGTTGTGAAATCATTAATGTTTAATAATTTAATGAGTACTACATTTCACAATACTTGTTCATTTGTTTTCTTACTATGTTCATTCTTTTTCTTATTAACATTATAAATTTCAACTTACTGACTCAAAATAACTTTTATTTTAATAAAAATAAAATTTAAAATATGTTGTAAATGTTCAACATGTAAAAGTTAAAAGAATTTCATTCTGCTTTATTGAAACTAAAAATATTATATCATTACTAAATGAATGCATTTTAAAATTTTCCTGCTAGACTGAAATATCTAAAAGGAGAGAAATAATGTATCTATGTTACCAACACTCCACAAACTTAGCAAAATATGCTACTGTATTGATAATTAATTGTTTCAATTTTATATTATTTATGAGAGAAAAAGTAGGCATTATTTATTTAAAATTTAAACAAAGTATGAATGATTTCCTTAAGATATTTAAGACATTCCTAAAACTCTGTGATTTTTATAAGACCAGGCCATTGGATATGATCAGGATAGCCCTCTAGGCAGATTATTATTAAATTTTCATATTTAACCTGCAGTCAGTGGAAAAGGTGGGGGACATATAGCTGTGTTCTCTCCTAGACACATGAATATGGTTAAATTAAAGGACTTCAGAGAAACATTATTTGGAATGAAGTCAATGTGGGTTTACTCTTTCTTATCATTACACATGATTAATGAGAAGCAGAATTCCCATGTGCATTGTCATACTACAGATTGCTATCAATCCAGCGTTTTATTGTTAGTGGCAATGAGCTCTGTGTGTAATAGCTGACACATTAGTACAGAAATGCTTCTGTTCTGTCACAAATGTATTGTATAATACTTGTTTGCTTACCCGTAATGGTACAAAATGCATCTATAATTACTGTCATGGGGCTGAGTCTATACCATCTGCTGTGGAATGAAATTGTTTGTATCGAAGCTTACTAGAGCAGAATATATATTCTGGACCATTATTGCAAAACCATTCATTCTATCTAATAGCTTCTTCACTAGACGAGCAGAGAGTAATACATATAAACACAATTGAGGATAGAAAAACTTAAGAAAATATTGTATTCTATAAAAGACTGTTCTATCTCATTTGTAAAATTAAAAATATAGAAGGTTTTACTCTGAAATCACTATTCACGGCATCTGTTGTCCTAAATTAGATGTCACTGCTACTATTAGAAAGTCATTTCATCAAATAAGAAATATTTAAATCACACATATTTTAATTGAGTATTGTATATGAGTTCCCAGTTTAATTTTCCATAATTTTACTATACTTTCATCCTCCTAAAATGTGGATATTTTCTTCTTCTCTGTATATTCAACCTATAGAAATGATGAAGATGGGCCAGTATATTTAATAACAGAGAACATAAGTATATAACCTAAGTTTAATCATAAAATTGTTCTGATATCTATACAACATGAAAGAGATTTAAACAATAGTTGAAAGATCTTTTTTCTTGAATAGAAAGACTCGAAAAACGGTATTTCTCCCTGCAGCAACCTATAGTGTAATCCAGTTAAAATCCCAAAGAATTTTATGAAACTTGATAACTTTATTAGCAAGCTTTTATGTGAACAAACAAAAAACAATAATAGAAAGCTATCATAGTTCTATCAGATATTAAAACATGTTTTAAAGCTTCATAATTACACAGGAATGACACCGCACAGAAAAGTCATTGCAGCTCCTGGGACACAAGGGAGCAGTTCAGAAAACCTCCTGGTTGTTTATGTATACTCAAAGCTTGCCCAGCAACAAAGAGGTCAGTGTATTGATAATGGACTCTTAAGTAACTGGTACAATACAGCAGATCAGCCACAGTAGGACGAAAGGTATGACAATCCCTACATAGACATAATGGACCACAGTTAAAAACAAAGAAGGAGGGCAACAGGGAGAGAGAGAAAACAAGGAAAGAGGAGGAGGAGGAGGAGGAGGAGGAGGAGGAGGAGGAGGAGGAGGAGGAGAAGGAGGTCTGTTACGTTGGCTCTAATGTGAAATAATCAATAATTTTATACTGCTATAAATCAATCAACCTCAAATTTTAGAGACATAGTAATCATTTACTAATCCTGGACGTGCCCTGGTCATATTTGGCTGGCTGTTCTGTCAGACATGCTAGAGCACAATACATAATCTGGTAAGGGGCTGGCTAGTGCTTGATGGCACTCGTCTGGCAATTCGTCTCTACATGAGCTGCTAATGCGTCTCTCATCACCAGCTCAGTGACCCCGGTACTGTTTTCATTTTCCTAACCAGGGAAATTCAGGACCTTGTGTTCGCCAGCAGGTGCTTATGCCACTGAGTCATATCTCCATGTTTGGATTATAAGAACAGGAAATGAATTCCTCTGCAGGCAGTTTTTGGCCCCTGCATACATGAATTAACTTTTTCTCATGAAGAAAGACTTGTGATCAAATTTATAAACCACCATATCTAAAAATGGAGAAAAAAATTCTTCACTGTTAATACTAACACTCAGAGAGTTTGATGCACAGAGATTGTAATTTAGTGAAACAGGAGATCCTGTCTCAATCTAGAAATAAAAATAAAAAGTGCTGGAGATGGAGCTCATTGTGAAGATGCTGGGATTAATTCCCAGCACAGGAAAAAAAGTCAGAATTCAGAAGTACTAAAAGTAACATTAGGGGCTGGTGAGATGGCTCAGTGGTCTAAAGCACCTACTTGGAACAGGCTTAACAAAGCACAGGGACCACGGTTCAATCCCCCAGCACCACATGCCAGCCGGTCCCGCCCCCTGGTGGGCTGAGCTGGCCACACATATACACACACACACATAAATAAATAAATAAAATTTTTAAAAAAGTAACATTAATGACAAGTTTTAAAATTGTGCTCTTGAATATTTGAAATTGACTAAAATTAACAAATTATTATGATTTATTTTACAGGGCATAATGACAAT
Source organism: Octodon degus (assembly GCF_000260255.1). Classification (NCBI taxonomy): domain Eukaryota; kingdom Metazoa; phylum Chordata; class Mammalia; order Rodentia; family Octodontidae; genus Octodon; species Octodon degus. The sequence continues at coordinate 6,930,462 of NW_004524589.1, read as the reverse complement.
TTTAGATAAATGTAACAAGCTACAACTTAAGAATTCATTCATTTTTACAAATACCATTTCATTTTTATTAAAAATGTGAGATTATAAGAAAAATGAAGAGAAAGGTAAGTAGGAAAAGACAGATTTGTAGCATACATCTCAATAAGCAATTATACTTCAACCTATGAACAATTTCTAAAAATAGACACATAAGCGCCACCATTCAGGGAGAATCCAGCAAACATAATCTAGAAAAGAAAGAAAGCTCACAGAGATAGAACAACAATGCAAATTGGACTTAATGAAAATCCAAGGTGTTCAACTTTCTATAGGAAAAAAAGTATTAAATATAAAAACTAACCCTTACTGAAATTTCATATTTTTTATCATTAAGTTCAGGAATCTCATTGCAAGGCAATATTCCCAATGTAAAGTGTTAAATATGTAGAAAGAAAAACCTTGTGTCTAGATGTTCCCCAAAGCCTCACACAGTCATAGGTGGGGCTTTCGGAACTGCCTAATTTAGAGTATATGATTAATTCATGGTATAATGTTAGGATTAAGGGCACTAGGATTAAAGGTGGATGATTGCTAAATGAGTTTGACAATTAGTTTGGCACTGCCCTAATCCTGGTCACTAGATATAACATAAGAGAGACAGATAAAAGCTGCTAAGACCCCTCTCTTGCTTGCTTGCTTCCTTGCTTTGGTACCTTCTGCCTGCCGTGGACTATTCCTCGTCTGCTGTGCCTGTCTGCCGTACAACCCTGACTTGAAGCCATCCAATTACGGACTGAAACCTCTATAAGGAGTTTGCCAATAAATATCTCCTCCTTTAACTTTGGGTGTTGGGTATTTTGCCTCAGCCAGGAAAAAGTCACTAAGACACATACAGTGTTTCTCATTGAAGTATTTGTTTTTAAAGGAAATGTAGGAACCAGCCTAAATATTTAGCTCCAAAGGATCTTATCAAATTTTCATCCAAACATGAATTCTGCAACCACAAGTATTAATGACAAACATTTTATGGTCTTTTATGGAGCAATTATATTGATCTTTGGTTTAAAAAGAAAATCATTTATATTTAATATATTAATGAGAAGCCATTCAAAATTGTGCCACTGAATATTTGAAATTAACTAAAATTAGTAAATTATTACTAATTATGAAGCACATGATAATGCTATGTTGGTAAGTTTTAATAGCCCTGAAGTATAGAGATACATATTGAAATATTTGTAGTTTATATACCTGGGACTTGCTATAGATAAGAATGTTATATATGGTACAATGTGAACAAAACAGTGATGATTGGCTATTTTTTTTTTAGGTAAGGAGAATGTAAAAAGCTATATAGTTTACTATACCTGTGTTTATGTAAACATTTCTTATGTTATACAACATTAAAAGAACTAGACAATAGGAAGACATTTATTTTTTAACACATTTTAGCAAGAAATATTATGAGAGTTATTTTATAAGAAACTGACTCCAGTGGGATTTGAAATGAGTGCTGTAGAATAGATTTGCTGAGTGTCCCAATAGAAATTTTGTTTATATCTTAAATCCAGTTAGAAGTCTGAGATTTCTGAGAAATATGGGCTTTGAACTCTTGATTGCTCAAATAGCTTAAAGAACTTTCCTCCTTGAACCTTAAATATTTGTAATTTCTAGAATTATTTTTCAAAATCAACAGAATCGTTCACTTTATTTTATATTAAATTGTACATTTAAAAAAATATAGGATGTAATATACAATTATTTTACAATTCTACCAGGTATTCTGAGTGTCTTCGTATCTTTCAATTAATTCAAAACTTATGGTTATAAAAATGCATGATTTTTCTAGAACGTTCAAAAACACAGAAATAAAAGAGCTAATAAAATCAAATAGAATAAATAAAATAATTTGCTTTTTTTCATTTTATGTATTTGGTACAGGGTCTTACTGCACAGGTTGGACTCATAGAGATTCTCCTGTTTTGGCTTCTACAGCACTGGGATTGTAGGCGTGGGCCTCCATGCCCTGACTCAGTTGCTGGCTCTGCATGCCTGGGGGCAGAGACAGCACACCATGTGGTGCCAAGGATTGAACCCTGGTCCTTCCAGTTGCCAAAACTGGCACTTAGCCCACTGAGCTATCTCCCCGGCCCCCTCGTTTGCTTTTAATGATGCACATAATTTGAAGGCAGAGAACATGTGCCTAAAGATTCCCAAGAAATATTCTTGGGTGTCAGGAAAAAGGAGTGGTGAAGAGAGTTGTTTATCACTCAAAGGATAAGAATGAGGAGTCTAAGGAACACTGAGAAGCCTAATTTATAGTCCTAAAACTTGACAAAGACCATTAGAATGAGACCACTGTTCAATATCCGAAGCACTTACGCATTTATACACAGTACTCTAGATAACATAAAATTACTGTATACTGATCCTGTCTTGCAATTTTAACAATGTTTTATGTTAGAAATGAGGCCAGGTTGTAGATCAATAGTGGAGCACTTGCCAGGAATGTGTGAAAGTATCTTGCTTTGCAATCACCTCTGAAAAAAACCTGAACATATGTAATTACATGTGTATGATGCAAATAGATATTTACTAATTCTACTTTAAAAGCTTTATGCTGTCTTTAAGAATTATTCTACTTGTTGCCCAATAATTATTAAATTCTTTAAAAGGAAATTTTATTTAGATTTACATCAAATTAATTACAGATCTTTTCCATACAGCCTTAGGAATTATTGGACAATAATTAGAACAATGTGTAATCAAGCCATAAACGGTTTTATTTTTTT
>NW_004524589.1:6922700-6926401 GCF_000260255.1 Octodon degus | reverse complement strand
ATTACATTGGATGCATGTCATTGGTACATGTACATAAGACATTTTAATTATTTCTCATTCCCTTTTTTGTTCTTGCCTCTCTCCATCTCTTGAATTCTTCTCCATCTTAATTTATTTATTTATTTATCTTGTGGTCATCTCAGCCCACCCTAGGGGCCAGGCTCACACAGTATGTGATGCTGGGAACTGAACCACGGTCCCTGAGCACTTTGTCTAAGTTTGCCTAAGCAGGCGCTTTGGACCGCTGAGCTATCTTGCCAGCTCCTCCTTTACAATGTGAGAACGATGTATCTCCTTGTTTCCTATTATCTACCTTCTATTGTGCTCTTTACTGACACTTAGAGTTTCTCGTATGAAAGAATCTGCATAATATTCAGGTTTGTGTGTCTTGATTTATTTCACTTAACACTGCCAAGTGCATCCGTTTTTTTCCACAAATGACTAAGATTTATCCTCTTTCATGATAGAATATTCTACACTGTGTAGAAAGATCCTACTCTCTTTATCTGTTCATCCATTGATCAACGTACAGGTTACTTCCAAGACTAATGTACTACGAATTGTGCTGCTGTAAATGTGGGAATTCTTCTGGGAGTAAAGTGGAATCTCAGTGTTGCTTTGTTACATTTATATCTAAAGTTTTTTTTTTTACTTTTTATTTTGGTAAGCACATGTTTTCTAATACATTTTCAAATTACATCATACAGACAGGTTACTGATATAAGTGTAATAATTTTAAACTCTTCTAACATTCATTTATGCTAAAAATTTAACAGATATTCTTAAATTTTATATAAGACCAATATTTTTACTGTGTTAATAAATGCTTATACATAGACATTAATAATAGATTCTTAGCTATTCATATATAGTATATTACATAGTAATCCTCCTGTAACAGCCTCCTAACTCTGAGACTGCAGGCGTGCACCACCATGCCCGGCATTGGTGGCCAGCATGGCACACCTGAGGCTCCAGGGCATGTATGTCATGCAGTACCAGGGATTGAACTTGGGTCCTTGCATTTGCCATGCAGACAGTTAGACTGCTGAGCTGTCTCCCCATCCCAGGTAAGGAAGTTTTAAGATCACATTCTATCTGTGAAGTGGTGGATAGACAAACATTGTAAATTGTGACTTTTGAGAATGGTAACAGCGCTCAAACATCAATGTGTGAATTTTAAAAAATCTATTATAATTAAAATTGAATTTTATTTTTCATCCTATAATTTTCTATATAAAAATTATGCTGTTTATAACCACATCTTTTTACAATTATGTTTATACATCATTATGTACTCTGGCAATCCTTGCAAAAATTAAATGCACATAAGTGTGACAAGGATATTTTAGGAATCTTTTCCTTATGTCTTTTATGGTGGTGGGAAGTAAATCCAGGACTTTCCTTGTGCTAAGTACACTATCCCTGGACTAATCACCTCTTGCATCCAGAATCTTTTATAGTACTCAATATTTTAGGCAGTTATTAGAATAATAAATATTGCTCAAGGAACAAAGATCTTTACAATTGTATGAAAATATTTAGAATAATTAGGTGTAGAAAAACATAAAATGTATGACCTAGGAAAATAATGAAATGTCAGAAATATATAAATCTATTTTTTACTTTTACTAAAACGTATTGCAAGAGAATTCTTGAAACGTAAGTTTTAATCCCTAGAGGGTTGAATCAATACATAAGGGATAGGTCTGATGAGCTGGCTCAGTGGAATAAGCACTTCCCTGGTTAGTGCAAGGACCTGAGTTCAATCCCCGGTTCAGGAAAAAAAAAAAAATCATAAGGCATAGAAAGAAACATGGACAGGAAAGAGTTCTCACCATGTCCTATTTTACAATATTTTTATTTTGAGCCTTGTAAATGTTTTAGTAGTACATATGACCTCTTCTGAAAAATAATCATTTAAAAGAAACTATCTTAAATGTGGAAGACATGGTTAAGAATGAATATGTAAAGAGCTCCTAAAGATATTTAGTGATTATTCAACATCGGCAAAGTATAATTTTGGGTATAGTTATCTACTATTTTGCCTCTGTAGTGATAAAAATTGTTTACTTGCCAGTAGTAAATAATTCTAGTCTGATGATGGCTGTGTTCTTGAGGAGCGCTTTGCAGCGGCCCAGTGCACCTGGATATTATGTCTTACCACATTTCTGGGGCCATAGGAAGTGAAGTGCTACAACGAGAGGTGTGTTCTAATTTATTTTCATACACAATTATTCATGAGGACTTTTATAATTACTTTAACATTTGGAAGTACATTTTATATAGCACGAAGAAAATGACACTGCTGCAAGAGCCCACAGGCAAATGCCGAAGGAGGCAAGACTTGCTGATACAAACTGATAGGATGCCTGTGTTTGCTTAATGTTGACACATTTTGCATGTCACTAGCTCTTATGCCAGCTGTCACTTCAGTTATGTTACTTTTGTACATCCACAAATCCATCTTTCTGTTGTGTGTCTTGATCGCAGAATTCAGTTAATATTTCTAGATGGTTTCACAAGGTACTGAAAGTCTCATACCTTTATAGGGTTATCCACTAAAGCTCAGGAGGAAGTGAAATGCAAACTACTGGGTCATACTCTTTAGGAATTTTCTAATTAAAAACCCTGGTATATATAATAAAACAGGCAGTAAGCAGATTATTACTATTAATCAAGGGAAACAACATAACAAGTTTTTCTATCACCTGAGTATACAATGCCTGTCAAGACTACAGATGCTTGTTTAAAACATCTTCCAAACCAATAAAAAGCACCATATTTTAAGGAAAAGAAGATATCATGTGGTGGAAAACATACCAAGTGAGAGGTGTTCCTTTTCTTGGTTCTAGAAATTTTTCATCATAAAGCAATGAAAAATCTAAATTAAAAAACTTGGTATTCTGTGGAAAAATTGACAACTTATACATCATGAAAAGGAAGTGTATTCCAACATATGATCATAAAGCATTTAACAATCTATATATTAATAGAACTGATCAAAATAATGATTTTCATTTTAAAATGATATATTCAAAAATTTGTCCATTTTAAAAAAATAAATGAGTTATTACTCCCATTTCACTGATTGAGTTAGCTAGGATTTATCAATGTTATTTTGATTTTAAAGTAATCAGTTTTTTGGTACCAATTAACTCCCATGACATTTTCTCTTTATTAATTCATCTACATAGATAGGATTAGAAAGAACTTTTCCTTTGTTTTCTCTAAAAATTCTGCTTTTTTGTCTAGATGGAAGAAATTTTTCCTGCTTGGGAACACTTTATAGCATCTGCGAGATAGCTAGGAGGACTTAGCACCTGCTTAGACAAGTGCAGAGACAGGGGTTCAATCCCTGGCACCACGTGATGTACCAGTCCCATTCGGGGTCACGCTGAGCCAACAAGTCCAGGTATGCTGGCACAAGCCTGTAACCCCTGAGCTGGGGAGGCTGAAAGCAGGAAGATAACTATGAGTCTGAGCTGCCTAGTGAGACTCTGTACAAAAAAAAATATTAAACAAATAAAAAAAAACCATAATTTTGTTGTTCTCCTTTTCTTCTTTGAAGTTTTGATTTTTTCAAAAATCTAAGATGAATTCCTACACTACAAGACATTTTATTTCTGAAAACAAGATGGTGTAAAATTTTCTCTAAATAGTACTGTACATTCATCTCAGGGTTTCAGTAATTTTTATTT
>NW_004524589.1:6921345-6922417 GCF_000260255.1 Octodon degus | reverse complement strand
GCAATTTTCCCCCACTAGAAGTAAGACACTGGGAGAGTCCTACATTGCTCCCTACTTTAGTCGGAGCCTTACTGACCAATGCTTCACTACTCTGATACCACTGCTAAGTCTGGGTGGGTATTAGTAGCTTCAGAAATGCCAAAATGCAAGCAAAAAAGGCAATGTTTATCCTCCAGCCCACACAGAACAAATCCAGGAGACAAAGTCATACAAGAGCTTGGAAATCACACACCTGAAATTACTGAAATGATAGTAACTGAAGTAAAGAAACACACTCACCAGGTTATAGAAGAAATAAGATCAGAAGTAATCTCTAAGGTCAAAAAATATATGACAATAGAGAAAGAATTGCTCAGCACAGCTAAAGAGGATGTAGATTAAAAATATAGAGGGGAATAGAAAAATGATGCAAACACTGAATGAGCAATAGAGGAAAGAAGATCAGCAAATTAAAGCACCTGCTTATGCAGACGCAGAGGTGGGATTCCATAGATCCCAGGCTCTGATGGCTTCACCCTCAGGGTGTGCTGAGAGTAGGATTGAGACTGGGAGTGGTGGAGCGTGCCTGTAATACCAGCTTTTAGGAGGCTGAACACAGACGGATCAGTAGGAGTCTAATCTACTGAATGAGACCATGTAGACCCTGTAGACACTGTAGACCCTATTCTAAATACAAAAATAAATAAATAAATATAAAACAATAGAAGAAAGAATTAGAATGCTTGAAACAGATTCAAACAGATATCCAGGAAATTAAGAACTTCATTGAAAGCTGGCAAAACTGCTGGAACATAACTGAAGATAGACATTCAGATTTTGAAGATATCAGTGTAGCTAATGAATGTGAAAGTAAGGATCTCTTAAAACTAACAATTAGTGAATTGCAGCCATTTACATTTACAAATGCCACGTTAAAAACGACAACAGAAAAGAACTACAAAGCAGAGTAAATGATTAAAATAGAGGGAAAAAGCCCACAGCAAGAAATAACATAACAAAGACAAGCCAATATATATCATTTATAACTTTCAATGTACATGGTCTCAATTCACTAATCATAAGAAAGAGAGTA
>NW_004524589.1:6919778-6921050 GCF_000260255.1 Octodon degus | reverse complement strand
TATAAAGAAGGTTACTAAATACTTGTAAAGAGGAAATTGCGAGAGAGATAACGATTATAAATATAGATGCACCCAATGTAGGAGAACCCACTTACATAAGACAAAATTTAAGGCATAAACAATCAAATGAGTAATAATACAATTGTAATGGAGGACGTTAACATACCTTTGTCACAAAGAGATAGATCAACTAGGCAAAAAAAAAATCAGCAAAGAAATAACAGAACTAAACCACACTTGTGAAGAAATGGACTTAGTAGACCTTTACAGAGTTTTTTACCCAACAAAAACACAATGCAGATTTCTCAACTACATATGGGATATTCTCCAAAATAAAGCATGTACTAAAACACAGAACATGCTTAAGTAAATCGAAAGGAATTGAAATTATCCCATGCATACTCTCTGAGCACAGTTTAATGAAACTGGAAATTGTTGACAAAGGAAACCACAAAACCACCATAAACTCATAAAAATTAAATAATAACTTCTTATACAACCAGTGGGTCACAGATGAAATTAAAAAATGAAATTGGGGCTGGCAAGATAGCTTAGCTGTCCAAAGCACCCACTTAGGTAAGCTTAGGCAGGTGCAGGTGACCATGGTTCAATCCCCCACATCACATGCTGTGCCATCCCTCCTGTCAGGGTTGGCTTAGCCAGAGAAAAAAGGAAAGAAATTAAAAAATACTTACATTCAAACAAAAATGCAGATACAACTTACTGAAATCTGTGGGATACAATGAGAGCTGTCTTATGAGGAATATTTTTAGAGGTAAATTTGTACATTAGGAAAACAGAACAAGCCTGAGTAAAGATTCTTATGCTGCACTTTAAAGTCCTATAAAAGAAGAATAGGTCAAGCCTAAAGCCCAAAGCCCAAAGAAATTATGAAATTATCAATATTAGAGCAGATATTAATATAATGGAGATGAAAAACATACAAAGAATAAATAAATAGAAGAGTTGGTTCTTTGAAAGAATACACAAAACTGATAAACTTCTAGCCAACTTAATTTTAAAAAGGGAAGAAAAACCCCAAATTCATGCAATAAGAAATGAAAATTGCAAAATCATTACAGACTCTAGAGAAATTCAGAAGATCATCAATATCTACTTCAAAACTTTACTCTCACAGGATGGAAAACAGAGAAAATGGGCAACTTCTTAGATACTTATGAAAAACTAAAGCTGAGTCAAGAAGATAGACAAATTCTGAATAACCTAACAAAGGAAAATGAACTAGAAAATGCAGTAAAAAACCTACCAACA
>NW_004524589.1:6914998-6919678 GCF_000260255.1 Octodon degus | reverse complement strand
ACAACTTCAATGATTAATACATTGTATATTGCTGTCTTAGTGGTTATTCATTGTACAAGATACAGACATGATATCTTGTCCACAAACACTATTAGAACAAATCTTTCTACTCATTGAATTAAGAGAAAGTAGTTATATATTTATCCTATTTTGGATATACAGATATAAAAATGGTCATACATTTGTATCCCCCTTTTTTGTTTAGTTTTGGCAGAGAAGAATACTTCATTGTCATTTAAATATTGTAGGTGACTGAATTCAGTACCAGGGATTGAACTCAGGACCCTGCACTTTCCAGGCTAGCACTTACTCTACTGAGCTATCTCCCCAGCCCTTAGAAGTGCAGTCTCATCCATATTGCTCCTAAGGAGAATATGACTGAGGCCCACCTATCTGTAACATGGGAGGCTGACAACAGGAACATATGAAATGGATGGAGACTAGAAGCAGGTGTCTGACCAAAGGTATGCCATGGTATTAAAGAGAAAAAAATATCTCTACCATAAATCAGCTCCTTGCAAATCTTAAAATCTTCCAGATCTCTCTTCTATAGTGCATCTCATTCTTGTAATTACTTCTTGCTTCAAACTAAATCATCTGCAGAATCTGGGATGTCCTATAAGTATACAAATATCTACTTCTCGGAACTTCAATTGTCCTGGTTTATATTATTTGAGTCTTAGGTCTGACACCTTAGCATACATTGGAATGCTGAGAGAATAGACAGCTAAAGAAAAACAGCAAACAATCAGATATTAATTTTCAAGTATATCTGTGGTGTTAATCAATGTGAAGTAATCCATTCTTTGTATAATATATTCATGTTACCTTTGGAAAGAAAGCTCTATATAGGTCAGTGATATTTTTAGAGTCATTATTGATATCATGGGGTCTATCTAATAAGTAACATCCCAATGCTGAAGTTCCCAGGGTGTCTAGATTAGCATTCGTCAGTTCCCTTTTGTGCCATCTCACACTGATTTTCTTCTTCAGCTACAAGGAGTTAGGGTCACCTTAATGGAATGTGTGCTCTGTAGCTCAATAGCCACTAGTGTAAACAGGTAATTTTGAGGAGATGCATGCTGATTAATGATTATGTTTACAAAGTGGGGAAGGCTATTATGTACTCAGGGAGTAAAGGAATCATATGGTTCACAGTAAGTGATTTTGTATGTGATTATGTTGCCTCTGAGTTGCTGCTGAAATTTTCTTGTATAGATTTTTAAATCAAAATAAAATACAATTTAAATGATAAAGTTTTATGTAATGCCTCTTTGTTTTCTTGTTAATTTCTTCTTCACTTATCACCTTTAATATTATTTCCCAAATACTGAATGTAATTATTACAACATTTAGTATTACAACATTTAGTATGTAGTAAGTTGTAACACCAAAATTGTGGCATATAGTTAATTTAGGATAATGGCTACAAAATTCACTTCTGTTCTACAAAATACAAATCTTAACTTAAAATAAATATATATTGATAGAGTATAAAAACAATTGCATAATCATATTTTCAATAATTTCTCTATGCTTACATAGTAAGCATATGAATATGTAATTATATTTTGTTCTTTTTCCTGAGAAGGTAGATATTTTTATCACACTTTTCTTTGCATTTTAATGTTTCTATAGATTTTTATTGCTGTAGCTATCTCATCAACCTCAATGTTTTGCATTCACTTATTTACATTTATGTAATGTAGTTTTTCCATATAAGTATGTGTCATAAATTACTGTAATATAAACTTCTGCATGGTTACAGTGTTTTCTCTTTTCAGTACTGTACTGAAGAAACAACTCAATAGTTGCATAAAGGATTCAACAAAATATGCTTTGTGGAAAGATGACTATATTTCATGAATTGCTATAAATCATCTTGATAGAGGAAACATTACATTGAATACTAATTAAAGAAATATACAGTATATATGCTTTATATTACCAAGTTTCTGCCTAATGTATTGTCTGAGTCTCTTCCACATTTCTATAGTAAATAACAAGGTCTGGCTGTTTTGTAAATAAAGAGGTTCTTTAGGCTAAAATTTCAGGGAGTTGTAAGGTCCAAAGATCATGGTGCTAGAGCACTTTTCAGGACACTAAGCTGTACTACAACACAACACACAGAAGCACAAGAGTACCCAGCATATCAATCACATGCAGAGAGTAACAGGCATGTAGGCAATCCACTTGTCCACTTGCGTATGACAATCCACTCTCCTGAGGAGACTCCAGGCTTCTGTGGCTAGATCCACTCATACAAGCCAGCATCAATGTAGCCATGGTTGAGCAGCTGTCATGATCCAAATCTCCAACACAAGGCCCTGCTTCCTAATGGTTCCACTAGTACTAGACAGGCTCTCAGGGAAACAAGCTTTAAATATATAAACTTTTGTATGACAGAATATATATATATATAAACTGGAGCAGTTATTAAATTACAAATTTATCAATCATAATTTCAGTACCTAACATGTTCTATATACATATATTACACTAAATATTGTAAAATCATACCTTATATGCTTGGCAAAGAGTTTTTAGAATGAATACCATGAGAAAAGGTTCATACAAACACATATTAAGTGAATGAATGGTTTACTTACTTACATTGCCTCTGGTTCAGTTTTTACCTGTGCTGTGCATACTTTCAATGCAGAGAGATCATTTCTGCTTCTGCCATATTTTACATCACATTAGGCTAATTTCAGATACTTCTTGGACCCTATTTCCCTCTTTGCTGTCACCATATACTCTTTGAGTTCTATCCAGGTTATGAAGTATTTATAATACTCCACTCTGCAGAAAGATTTCAGTGGTTTATCACAGGCTATCCCTATGACTAAAAATCCTTAAAAAAATAGCAAAACACCCCAAAACTTCACAGATGTTTGTCTGAGGAACATATTATTCAAAAGTGTGTTATGTAGAACCTGCACACATCTTTAGCTATTTTAGAGAAATAGATAGATATTTCCCCTAGCAAGATATTACAAGTCAGAGACTGTGTTTCTTCTATTTTGGGGAATGGATAAACTTATATTCATTTGGTTATTGCATTGTGCTTATTGCAAAGATTTATTATTTATAGGTTGTCTCCTCTTTTTGTTCCTTTATCTAATTGTCTGAGAAATATTTCATATCATCAATAAACAAAAGAACCAATAAGAATTTCTCAACAAGCATTTTCAGAGTTTGACACAAATGATTTTCAGCAAGGCAGAGAGCCAGAAATCAGTCAGATCACAATTCCACTGAAGTAAATGACAGGATAGTACTTAAATGTAAAGGTGATAAGAGATTCATATTTGTTAACTAATTTAATAGAAGAAAAAGTAACTATTATGTTCTCATTATTTTATTTATATGTAGTGATGTCAAGAGTTGGAGGAAAGAACCATTGAAGGTGGACAATTATGGGAAAAATTTTCTGGTAATAAACACTGTCAATAAGTTTCAATTGTATGTAATAGTAACTTCAAGCAGTTATCTAGAAACTATGTTGGTTTGTAGTAGTTAAAAGTTTATATGTGCTGCTGCAGATTTATCTACAGATACCACCTGATTAAACTTAAAGCAATCTAATAAATCTCCAAGACTCAAATTATCTTTGCATTAACCAAATAATAAAAGTAAAGTATGAAGTCTTAAAATTTGTTAATTTTACAACTTTTTCAATCTCTTGGGGGTGGGGAGATGGCTCAGTGGAATAAGCACTTCCCTAGCAAGTTCAAGGGCCTTAGTTCAATCCCAGGTTCCACCAAAAAAAAAATCTATCTCTTATTTCAATACATCTTATCTATTATTGTTTCTGAAATATAACACATTAGGTTTACTGTCTGATTAATGAAGTTCCTTTGACTGATGATATTATAGTGACCTTCCATTCCTACTGTAAAGACAAACCAAGCTATATCAAACCCCAACTATGGGACTTGGAAAGATAACAATAATGCATAATTAAATATATAATTCAAGAAAAGATAAGAATACAGACAAAGATGTCCCTCCTAGAGTGAACATAGTCAAATATTTCAGCTACCATTTTGACGAATCTTAGGAAGATACTATGCAACAAAGGAGACAGAAAATTGCATGTACCAGAGGCCTTAGTTTATGTAAAGCATAAACAAGGATACAATAAAATAAAACACTACTTTGTGGTTTTAAAATAGAGTTACAAGACCCAGTCCTAGCCCAGGCCTGGTGAGTGTGTGGGAGAGCTTCCAACTACACTGCATCAGTGGGACCTACTACTGGTCCCAGCCCAGGTGCAGCATGGGTGAGACACTCTTCCACCCCCTTAGGATGCCCCCCAACATTCCACAGCACTGCCCCCACCCCGCTTGCTGAGAGGGAATTTCTGAAGTTTGCCGGGATCTCCCAGACCCAGACCTAGCCCAAGCCCAATCTGCACCTAAACTTCAGTACCTACTAAGGTTATAACTACAACAAAGATCTACAACAAAGGTCAAAAGACACTGCTACACAAAATGACAAGAAGGAAAAAAATGCAACCTCAGAACCCAAGCCCACCCATAACAATTGCTGAGGAAAATAACACAGAATAAATTGGGAATCACACAGCTGAAAACAATGAATCAACAGCTTCTGAAATAAAGAAACAGCTGCAGAAAGGTATAGAGGAACTCAGATTGGAAATAAAAAAAGAAATCC
>NW_004524589.1:6900557-6904793 GCF_000260255.1 Octodon degus | reverse complement strand
AGGTGTGGTGGGGTGCGCCTATAATCCCAGCTTTTGTGAGGCTGGAAACAGGTGGATCACTATGAGGCCGATCTAGTAGTGAGACCCTGAACACCCTGTAGACCTTTCCCCACCCCAAAAAAAGAAAAATCCAACTAAAAGTGAAAATTATAAGTTAATCTCTAATGAAGATAGATGCAAAAATGCTCAATAAGGTACTAGCAGGGTTAGGGAGATAGCTCAGGCAGTCTAAGAGTCTGCCTGGAAAGCATAAGAACCTGAGTTTGATCCCTGGTACTGTATGCCATTCTGAAAACTGGAACACTGAGTGCACGGTGCCAGCCCAGAAACTGGGCATGGGGATTCACACCTGTAATCCCAGATCTTGAGAGGCTGAGGAAGAAGGTTCACTACCACTCTACACTGCATAGTGAGATGCTTAATCAAATAAATAAATAAGTACAAATTTGTGAAAAACAATATAAAATAGTAGCAAACAGAATACAGCAAATAATCAAGAAGATTATACATCACAATCAAATAGGATTCATCCTAGGAATGCAGATTAATCGTTTAGTCATTTGCATATGGTATATCATATGCAAATCCATAAATGTAGTAGAGTCAAGAGCAAAAAATACACGATCATCTCAACAGATGCAGAAAAAGCTCCTGACAAAGTCTAACTCTCATTCATGATAAAAACCATCTATGAGATACCAACAATAAAAATCATATTAAATAGGCAAAAATTGAAAGCCTTCACTTTGAAATCAGTAACTAGACAAGAGTGTCCACTGTCTCCAGTCCTATTCAATAAAGTTCTAGACACATTAACCTGACCAATTAGACAAGACAGAGGAATAAATGGAATAAGTATTGGAAAAGGAGAAGTAAATTATCATTATTTAGAGATGACATGACACTCTGCATGAAGAAACCCAAAAAATCCACCAACAGTATTGAAGATTTAATAACCAAATTCAGCAATTTAGCAGGATACCAAGTCAACACTCAAAACTCAATAGTATTCTATACACAAACAACAAAGTCACTATGAAAGAAACCACCCTTTCACAATACCATGCAAAAAAATGAATTATTTTGGAATCAATCTTACAAAAAATATAAAATGTTTATACAGTGAAAAATATGGTACTCTGAGAAAAAAGTTTGAAGAAGATTGGAGAAAATAAAAGATATTCCTTGGTGCTGGATAAGAAGCAAAATTGTTAAGATGGCCATTCTCCCAAATCATTACACAGATTCACTGCAACTCCAGTTAAAATACCATTAGTACACCTCAAAGAGCAAGAGAAAACATTCTTCGAATTCTTCTGGAACTAGAAGAGACAAAGAATATCAAAAGCAATCCCAGCAAACAAGGGAAAGGTAGAAGGTATCACAATCCCTGACCTGAAATTATACTATAAAGCTACTGTGATAAAAATCAGCATGGTACTGGCATAAAGACAGACCCAAGGATCAGTGGAACAGATTAGAAAATGCAGACACAACTACAAACACAAGCCAATTGATCTTTGATAAAGTGGCCAAACACGTTCATGTAAAAAACATAGCTCATTTAATAAATACGGCTGGAAAAATTGACTTTACACATGCCACGGGCTAAAACTAGACCCATGCCTATCACCATGCACTAAACTGCAGCCAGAATGGATCAAAGATATAACAGTCAAGCAGAAACACTAAATCTTCTGGAGAAAATATAGATACAAATCTTAAAGACATGGGGTAGGTAGAAAGTTCATAAACAAAAAACAAACTGCACAGAAAAAAACTTCAAAGAATCAACAACTTGGATCTCATGTTTTTGAAAAGTTTCTGCACTTCAAAAGAAATCTCCAATAGAGTAAAAATAAAACCCATAAACTGGGCAACAATTATAGCCTCTTTTCCTTCCAACAAGGGCTTTCTCTCTAGAATACACAAAGAAGTTTTGTTGTTGTTGTAGTTGTTGTTGTTGTTGTTGTTGTTGTTGTTGTTGTTGTTTAAAAAGGACTCCCATATTTAAAGACCCAATCCAAAAATGGGCATCCAAGATAAACACACACTTCTCAGAGGAATACATGAAAGACTGCTCCCCATCACTAGTCATTTGAGATATATAAATTAAAATAACATTGAGATTCCATTTCACCCCAGAAAGAATGGCTGATGTCAAGAAGTCAGCCAATAATAAATACTGGAGGGTTTGTAGTGAAAAGAAACCTTTTTCCACTGTTGGTGGGTTTTACAGACTGATGCAACCACTATGAAAATCAGTGTGGAGATTCCTGAAAAAGCTAGGATTGGAGGTCTCATTCAATCTAGCTATTCCCCTCCTAGGTGTTTTTCCAAAAAATTGAAAACCTCATACCACAGCAATATATGTGCACTTATTTTTAGAGAGGTACTATTTGTGACAGCTAAATCTTGCAGACAACTCAAATGCTCATGAGCTAAAGAATGGATAAGGAAGATTTTGTATTTTTACATAATGGAATATTATCCAGCTATAAAACAGGATAAACTTAGGGCTTTGATAGGTAAAGGGATGCAAGTAGATACCATAATCTTTTTTCTTAAATATTGAAATGTTTATAAACATTCACTTACACTAATTTTATTACATAGGTGTTTTGAGCAATAATATAAAGATTTTAAATCAACATTGGTTTTACTGTTTCATACTAGATTTTCAGGTATGACAGATTTTCTTAAACCCCAAGTAATTTGAATGAGGAATCTATGCCAGACCTTAATTTTAAATGAAAGAAGTCAGAATCACATGTGCAAACATTGTATTGTCTCCTTAGTGTGAGAACATGAAAGAAAAAATAAAATCAGAATGGTAAAATAGATACTGGAAAAAGGGAAGGAACCAATTCAAAAGCAAGGAATTACTGAATTGAGGAGAAGGACAGAAAAGGAAGTGGGGAAAGAGATATATCTATGTATGTAAGCAGAATGGTTTTGCACAAGGATACTGTAGATTTCTGCTGGTCTATGGAAAGGAGTGTTTAATGTTTAATTTATTTCATATGAACTGGTAATATGAACAGCTAGTTGTAAGATAACACTATTACAACTAATACTATGAAATTCATATTGTTTTTTTAAGTGAAGTTCTGTATCACTTGTAATTTTTATGCTTTAATTCTATTTTGTGAATGACTTTAAAAATGAGATGAACAGTAGGAATTTCTTTACTTTTGAAAAATGACAAGAATGTCTTTATTGAGAGAATTAATGATTTAAGAGTGGTGAATATATTTATACAATTTAAATACAAATAATGAATGTATTTATACAAAATTATTTTTACATGCAAAATGGTTTTGTACATAGAAAACAAATATTGAAATTGAAAATAAAATCACTGGATTAAATTCAATATATAGAAATTAATTGTACATCATATATAAGCACATAATTTTACTGACAGTAAAAATAATATGAAGATTATGAAAGTAAATTTAAACTATACGACTACTAAATGTAAAACAATACCGTATTACTGAAAATGTTAATCAATAATGGCTTTCAAGCCTTTTTATTATAGTTAGTAATATAAGATTTAGATAGTAATGGTAAACTTTTTCAATACACGTGGCCAAACTCAACCCAAAGCCAAATTATTTGTCTCAAAATTCCAAAATTGCACTTAAACTTGAATACTGAGGTTTTAGTTTAGAAACACATTATCGTCTTTTGGCTTATATGTAGAATCAATAACACATGTGCTGTATGTGTACTACTACTGATTTAGACCATGTATTCATCAAAATCCTAATAAAAATCTCTGTACTTTTTTTTTTGTACACCTAAGAGTTGACATAGTGCTTGTAAAATTGGTTTGGAAATCTAAAGGTCTAGAAAATTCAGAATAAAAAAGGTCAAGCTGTGGTCATAAATACCAGAAAGCAAGGCTTAGGAAAATACTCTTTTATTAGGACAGCATGCTTTACAGAAGTACTCTGAAAGAAAATAGACCTACACAGTGCAACATAAGATCAATAACAATCCCAGACATAGAGAAGTTTAATTTACAACAAACGGAGATATAACAGGCACAGAGAATGAACAAAGGTTTAGTGAATAGTACCTCATCAAGAGGAACCATGTACCTTACATAATCTTGTTTTCATCAATTTCAAAAGTGATATTTATCTTGTAAAAGAAGAAACAGTAAAGTTTTCATATGAAAAAAAATATATATAGATGAACACTGGAATTATAAATCTTTTAAATTGA
>NW_004524589.1:6899566-6900457 GCF_000260255.1 Octodon degus | reverse complement strand
ATTCAGGTAACCAAAGCATACAGAACGCCAAGTAACCTCAATCCAGTGAAAAACACACCGAGACATAAAATCGTCAAGATTTCAAAAATTCAGCACAAGATTAATCTACGGAAAGCCGCTAGAGAAAAGAAGCAGATCACATTCAAAGGAAAACCCATCAGAATTATGGCCAACTTCTCTAAAAACCATGATGGCAACAAGAGCATGGAGCAAAGTACAAGTCCTTTATGAAAACAAATTCTAGCCCAGACGATTATACCCTGCAAAACATTCTTTCATGTTTGATGGAGAAGGGAAATACTTTCATGACAAAGAACATCTAAAGAATTTCGTGATGATAAAGCCAAACTTACACAGGTACTGAAAGACATTCTAGAGAGGGATCATAATGATCAGAACTCCACAAATGAGATCAGAAGCAACCAACTAAATAGGGCAAGCAATTAAACACAGGAGAAAAAGGAGTATACGCAAACAGGTATATAACATGTAAATCGTAAGTCAATACATCTCAATTCTAACCATCAATGTAAATGGACTCTATTCACCAATTAAGAGAAATAGACTGGCCCAGTGGATTAGGAAACAAAATCCAACAATATGCTGTATACAAGAAACACATTTAACACATGAAGACATTCATAGGCTGAAAGTCAAAGGATGGAACACAATACTACATGTCCCAGCCCCTCAGAAAAAGCAGGGGCAGCTATCCTATTCTCAGACAGTCTTAACATCAAACAAAGAATGATCAAGTGAAATAAAGAAGGCCACTATATACTGGTTAGGGGAAAAATTCAAGAGGAAGAGGTAACACTCACAAATTTGTATGCATCAAACACGGGAGCATGAAACTATATAAAGCAAATGTTAATGGACATGAAAAATCTA
>NW_004524589.1:6896531-6898202 GCF_000260255.1 Octodon degus | reverse complement strand
TTGGGCCAACAGAGCAGGCCAGGGATCTAACCCGAGCCCCCTCATCTGCGGAAACAGGTGCTTTAATATGCTAAGCAATCTGGCCCACCTTTAAAAGTGTTTGATTTTCATCAAACAATATGGCCAAGTAAACTTGTGAAAGGAATTCACGTGCACAGAGGTTTGTTGATCTTTTATAGCTCTCTTTTGTCTCTTGTGCTCTGTTGCACTATCCTCAATAAAGAGCACAGGACCTTTACACTGAGAAACAACCCATTAATATATATTTTTTTCATATTGGAGAGGGACTCACTAAGTTGCCCAGGCTGAGCACAGTCTTGAAATCCTGCTTGCCAGTCTCCTGAGTAGCTAGAGTTATGAGCATATATTGTAGTCTAATCTATTCCATTTAAATGTAGTTGTCATATGCATTCATTATTCAATTAATAGATATTTTCAACAAAAATATGATTAATGTTGCTTCGAACATTTTTACCTGTGTGATTTGTTACACACATGACTTGGGTAGATTATTTATTTATTTAAATTTATTTATTTTGTTCAAGTTCTCACTACATAGCAGACTCACAGTGAACCTGTTTTCATCTTTTCCAGCTCTAGGGTTACAAGTTTGCACCACCATGTTATGTCTCAGTGGCTGGCTCAGCACTCCCGGGGGGTGGAGGGGACAGCATGGCATGTAGTTCTGGGGATTGAACCCCAGTGCCTGTGCTTGCCTAAGCAGGTGCTTAGTCTGCTGAGCTATCTCGCTGGCCCTGTGTAGTTTTGCAGTGCGTGGAGAGGGTAGTTTTGCAGTGGGTGGAGAGGATACAAAGGTTAGCAGCATGTGTGTACCAATTTACCTCCTCCCAGCAACATGTAAGCCTTGCATGTCTTCAGTAATTAAAATTTTTCTACTTGGCACATGCTCAGGAAGGGTATTACATGACTGCAAGTACTGCTCTGAGGTTACAGACGAATTTTAGTAAGATAATTCCCTTATACAAAGTCTTATGACAGTAAGGACAAAAACATACCTTTATGTAATATGTCTATACATAAGGTTGTTAATTGCATGTGTTCATTTTGTTCTATGCATCACAGGATATTTAATTATGAAATAAAACTAATTTTGGCCATTGTTCATAAATTTTATTATTGAGAGATAGAAGGAAAAGCATTTGGGGCACATAAACAATCATAATCAGAACAGATTACTAGAGTGAGTCTTAAGCAATTGTGCAGGCCACCAGCTTTATTTCAGTTAATCTAAAATTTAGAGAAGATAATCTTTTCTCACAAAGCAATACCTAAGATTATAGTATTTTCCCTGTTTCCTCTATTTCTGATTGTTATATGATATCAATACTTTCAAACTTAGTTCTCACATTTCACCATCCACGAATAGCGAGAGTTTGAATCAGTCTTGCACATTTGCTATTTGCCTTGTTAAATCCACTATTACCATAAAAAGGTATGCCTTAGAGGCTGATTCTTTTTTACCTGCAGTGGAAGTCACATTAGATTTATTTTGATTTGATGATCTCTAAAAGGTAAAGAAAATATGTGTTATTTTCTCATAAACATTTGTAATAAACCATCACTAGTATAACTAGTATTACATTCACAAGGTACATCTGGGAAAAAAAGGTTATATTATAGTTGTTATATTATAGTTGTCAATATCTTTTC
>NW_004524589.1:6894767-6896242 GCF_000260255.1 Octodon degus | reverse complement strand
TATCTTAGTTACTTCTCTCATTGATGAGACAAAATATCTGACACCAAGAATTAAGGAAGGAAAAGTTATTTTGCTCACAGTTTGTAGAGGTTTCAGACTATACTTGGCTAGCTCCCAGGCAGGTGGAACAAGGCAGAAAGAGCAAAAGGAGCAAGAGAAAATGGTTGGAATGAGAGAGCAAGCCTCTCTCCCTCTTTGTATTGCACAGAGCCTGCATGCCCCAGGACAGGTGTAGTGCCACACCCATACTGCCGCACTGGGCCATGAATTAAACACAAACGCTAGCAGCCTGCCCCCACGACTGCATGAGGCTTTGGGAGAACATGGAGACACAATGCATAACAATGCTATTAAAACAAATTGACAGGACTAAGAGCTAGGACTGAGGAGATACCTCAGTGACTTAAATGCCTGCCTGGCAAGCAAAGGTCCCTAGATCGATTGCCAGTATTGCAAAAGAAAGTGAGAACAAGCAAGAGTGAGAGAAAATAAAACAGACTGACTAATTCTGAGCCAGGCCAAGTTGGTGTTTATACAGCAGAGATTGAATTTCTATTCTCTATAAATTAACATTAGAAAATTCTGCCAAAGCTTTTGCAAACAATCAATGCATTTCTCTCACAAAAATTCAATAGTAATGCATATCTTATAGGAAAACTGTATTGAAAGCCTATTGTATTTCTTGCTAGTGTTGCCTTTTTGATCAATAAGGCCTCAGATTATCATTTCTACAATATCAAATACAATGTCTCAAATATCACAATAGTTTCATTCAGAGCATATTGGAAAATGATAAATGTTTCACACATATACAATGAACAATTAGGTATTTTTAATGTAAATTCTACCACTTCAAGAGCAATATTCAATGTATATTCTATCCTGAATTCTATCATTTCAAGAGCAATATTCAATGTATATTCTATCCTGAAGTATTAAAATTTTTAATTCATTTTCAACTCTACATTTTTAAAACCTCCATGTGAATGACTCTCCAATTCTACTCTCACTATCATTCCAAACATCTATTGCTTTTATCCTCCTATTCTGGGCTACATACTTGAGTTGATTGTCCCACAGTTGATGCCCTGTTACCTTTCTTGAATATTTCCACAGGTCTTTGGCATAATCCACAGCACTTTGAAGTGAAGATGAAATTTTATCACCATTAATTATGTCAATACATCTACCAGAATAACTTTTACTTGCCTATGCAACTTTCATAACTGTATCACTGAACTTTACCTCATACCTCATATTTCTACAAGAGAGTTATAGAATAATAAAACTCTCTCTGACTTGGTCATGACAGGTCATCATTGACCTCCATAAGTCTCTTACATCTCATCATAAAAAATAATGGTGCCTCATGACCTACTCTGTATTCAAAACTAAATTAATCATCGATACTTCTCCTATATCATTTTATATTTCATGCAACTGAATAAAGAATGAAAGCATGAAAATAAGATAAT
>NW_004524589.1:6887838-6893767 GCF_000260255.1 Octodon degus | reverse complement strand
AAACAATTCATATTCTCTTCATTCTTTTTGTTTCTTTACTTCTACTCTCACACCTTCTTCGGTCTGTACTTTCTTTCCCCTTATTGATGCATGCATGTATTAATCCAAATACTATTAGAGTCTTATTATTATGACATGTTGCATGCTATTCTTTCTTTCTGTACCTGAGTTACCAAAATAGTAGAGATCATTTAAAAGAATTTCTTACTTTTGTGTCAAATGCCTTAATTTTTAATCATTGGCATTATTAATAGTTGCTTTCTGAAATTCATATTAGAGATCAAACCAGTACCTGACCATATTGAGTGGGTATGTTGAGACAGCATAAAACCAGTCTAGTCACATCGTACAGGAAAAGCTATTTGCTAAAATGACTTCTGCACAGTGGTGTTAAGGATCTCTATTCTAGCTGATTCTCAAACTGCAACATCAAAGTAAAGTTTTCTTTAAAAAATAATGCAAAAAGCATGCCTATTATATATAACCTCCCCTAACTTAACGCAGACATTTAATTGAATGAAGTTTCAAGTAATTAAAAAGAAACATGACATTTAAAGTGATCAGTTAGATTTAAGAGGATGTAAGTTAGCAGTTCAGTAAATCAATTATTGAAAAGCAACACTGAGCTAAACACATATAAATATTTGCAACCTTATGAACTAAGGAAAACAATTCTGGATACAAGAGAACACTTCAGCTAAAAATAAAGTCCTGAGGCCTAGTCTCACCTACACATATTTGATCAGTTTCCTAGAGTTCGTGGCTCCCAACATCTTCCCCATTTTTATTTTGTTTTGTCAGGCCTCAGTGCCTAAAGCAAACAAGCTACCTCAGTCCTGAGATAAACATCCTGTCTGGTCAAGGTCAGTTATTAGTCACTAAGAAACCTAGTGTCATGTGTCACTTACTTTACAAAAGTATAAATAAAGGCCTGTTTTGTTGTGCAGTTGTATTAGTCTTGTCCATCAATCAAAAAAAAATGTTTCTGAAAAATAAAAAAGGGACACTCAGGAAAGACAATAACTACTAATTTTTAAATTCCCAATTAAAATTTTTGGCATTAGACTAAATGAATCACAGAAAACAAGGCCAGAGCTTGAAATAAAGTGTATGTAGTAGACCATTCAGATAGTAAGGGCAAAAACATTGAACCGATTATTCACAGTATAGTGGGTCAATGCAGAAGGTAAAAATTTGTGCTCACTGACCTTGAGGGCCCTAGAATAGGGTGAGGAAATAGTGACTAATGCATAGAAAAACTTTTTACCGAAATTGGAGGGGAAATTTTCCCAAAACTGGTGAAGGCAGCAGATATCCAGGTAATGAAGGCATTTAGACCACAAGTAAGACCAATCAGAAAAGAATCTTTTCATAAATATTTGAGTCAAATTGCCAAGAATATGAAAGGATATTAAAGCTTTTAGAGAGAAATTCAAAAATATGTATAATTACAATGCCATCAGAACAACATCAAATTTCTCAAAAGCAACTCCTAGGGCCAGGCTGGATAGGAATGATGCTTTTCAAGTACTGAGAGGAATTAATTGCCAAATTATATTATTGTACCCCATGGTGAATTATTCAAAGCTGAAGAAAAACTAATGGCTTTCCACGATAAGCCAACTTTGCAGAAAATACTTAAGGGAATTCTGAAGACAAAGAAGAGAACCACTATAAAACTTACAGAAAAAAATATCTCTGAGAGAGTAAATTAATAATAACAAAAAAATCTCAGCAAAGCAACAAAATGAGAGGAATTAGGATATATGTTTTAATTGTAGCATTTGATGTAATTTTTTTCATTCTTCAATTAAGAAAGGCAAATAAAGTGTTGCAAATTGTAGCGAACAATTATGACCTTTCTAAATGTTATCTGCGAAGCATTTTCCCCTTTTGGAAAGACACACAGAGACTGAAAACTAAAAGAAAAATTGTGCTGGAAACAGTTGGAGTCCTAAAATACATAGGATCAGTAATACCCACATCTTCCAAAGTATATAGCAAGCAGGTGTCTTTTCTTTTTTTTTTTTCCCCCCCAGAACCGAGGATTGAACTCAGACCCTTGTGCTTGCCAGGGAAGCACTTATTCTAATGAGCCATCTCCAAGTGCTTTCTTAAGTAGACCCAGCGACTGGTTTGATACTGGCGTGCTGTGCCAGTCCCACCCCCAGGGCAAACTGAGAGGGCGATTGAGACTGGGTGTGGTGGTGCACGCCTATAATCCCAGCTCTAATCATGAGTCAGATCTACATAAGGAGACCCTGTAGACCCTGTGCTAAAATAAAAGGGACAAAACGAAAAGGAAATAGCAAGCAAATTTTAATGAAAAGTGACTAAAAAAGAACAAAACAAAGAAAAACAACAACAACAAAAAAAACCCTATATATTCCATAAAGAGAACAATTCTTCCAGAAGAAATAACAGTTGTATACACACATGCACACATGAACAAGAGGCCACAGAATTGCACAAAACAAACACTCCATGGTCTTAAGGATGCACCCACCCCAACATGCATTCACAGTGGGACACCCTAGTACCACTCACTCAAATATCAGACAAGTCAACAAAGAAATAGTAGTTAAATCACGATTGTTCAGATGGACCAAAATGATATCTATAGTGTTTCATCAAACAACTGCTGCATGTGGATTCCTTCCTGCAGTCAAACTAAACTTTTTCTGAAATAAACCACATTTTAGGTCATAAGAGCAAATTAAAAAATACAAAAGATACAATTTTATGTAGCCATTAGATCACAGTGGAATGAAATTAGAACTCGTCAATCGAAGAAATGATAGAAACTACACAAACATGTTGCGATTGATAAATTACAGTTTTAAATGAAATGTGGGTTATTGCAAAAATTGGGTTACAAATTAAAATTGCCTGGATCTAGCAATAATGGAAACAAAACATACCAATATCTTTTGGGTAGAATAAAAGCATTTCTTCGAAGACAGCTTATAGTTATGAGTATTTATGTTAGGAAAACAGAGCAATCCCAAACAAATAACCTCATTATGGGTCCCAAAAATATGGAAAAACAAGAACAAATAGCTCAAAACCAGCGGAAGGAAATAAATAAAACATAAATAACAGAGCAGTAGCAAATTAAACAAGGCCTAAAGGAAAATACAAAGTCAATGCATTCAATACAGGAGTTTGATTGCAGAAATGACAAAATTGATACAACTTTAGCCAAATTTGCCAGAGAGAAAATTAATATTATTATAGAAGAAAATGAAAAATTAAAACACACTCTACTTAAATTTGGAAGGTTTTGAAAACAAGTTCAAAATTTATATTCTGATAGAAAATCTTGAGGAAATAGATATATTCCTTGAAGAAATAGATACATTCCTCCATTTGCGTGATTTGCAGAACTTAGCAGAGATAGTTGTCTTCTTCATTGTTCTATGTAACTGTTCTTGGGCTGGTACCAAGCTGTGCTTAGCACAAAATCCTCGTATTATAACTTGACATCAGACACTGTGATCTACTCAACATGGTTGTTTGTCATGAGAAATATTTTGGCTACTGTGGGGCTTTTGTACATCCATGTAAATTTGGTATCGTTTCGTCTAATTCCATGAATAATGTTTTTGGTATTTTAATTGGGATCACTTTAATTCTATAGATTACTTTTGGTGGTATGGTCAATCGTTTTTTATTTTATTAGTTTCATTGATTTATAAGCAAGAGTGTTCATTCTATTTTCTGATACTTTCTTAAATTTCTTCCGTCAATGTTCTGTAATTCTATTAAAGACATCTTTCACCTCCTCATTCAACTTGAGTCATTGTATATTTATTTTTTTTTAACCATCACAAATAGAATTTTTTCTGCAATTTTCTCAATGGTTTCATAACTGGAGAAAAGAAAATTTACTAATTTTTATTTTTATTGTTGATTTTATGCCTTGGCCTTTTGATAAATTTGTTTAATAACCTTCTCACAGGCTTCAAGAGAAAATGAACAGCAATAAGCAGATAGAAATTTAAAAAATCTCAGTTTAAAACCATAAAACATACAAAATACAAGAGACGGGGTAATTCAGCATGATAAAATGTAACTTTTTATATTGGTGCTCGTTGATGTTCCTGCTAGTCTAATGTACAGTATTTTGGTTCACAAACTAATTTTTTTAAACAATTCAAAATATTTCTTTTCAGATTGAACTGTAAGTTAGACATAATATAAAAATACAATGTACACTTACTTATATTAATAACCTGTAATTATTTTTCTCTAATTTTTGTATTATGATACATAAAAAGATATTCTCCAGGGCCTGCCAGTTAGCTCAGTTATTTAAGCACCTACTCAAGCAAACAGTCAGGCAGGGGGACCATGGTTCAATCCCCAGCTCCACATTCCTTACCAGACCCACCGTCAAGGCAGCCTGAGCCAGCCAAAAAAAAAAAGTCATTCTCATACTTATTTTAATAAACTCTGAAAAAAAAAATGGGCTAGGTAAAGAACAAAGCTGTACAGAACTCTCAGTGTTGGCACATGCCTGTAATCCCAGCACTTTGGAGGTTAAGACAGGGGGATCACTGGGAATTCGAGATGAGTCTTGGGTCTACAAAAGTGAGCACAAGTCCACCCTGAACTGCATAGCAAGATCCTATCTCAATCAAAAATAAATAAATAAATAAATAAATAAATAAATAAATAAAAAGAACCTGTTGCAGCTAGGATTTCAGTAAACACTATCATCAGAAGACACTTAGGAAAGAGTCTCTATTAAGCATTTATTATGCAGAACATGATATTAATACTTGTACACATAATTTATTCATTCATACCTCCTCACAAAATGTTTTATGAAACATAACTAGTTATTCACTCTAAATTGCATATTTTCTTCATATAACATAGCTTTCTTCATATCAAAATTCATTCCCTTATTTCTGTCTATAATTCCAACCATATTGAAAGCTACTCTCTCAGTTACTTTTTACTTTTTGGGTGGACAAAATACCCGACACCCAAAATTAAGGAAGGAAGGGTTTGTTTAGCTCACAATTGGTAGAGGCTTCAGTCCACACTGGCTGGCACCAGGGCAGAAGATGGCAGTTCATGGTGGCAGAGAACTGCGGAGTGCAAAGGAAGGAGCAGCAGTTGCAGCCTCTACCAAGCCTCTCTCCCTTCCTTCTAAGCTGACTGTGAAGACCAGAGCTGTACCCCAAAGATTCGAGCTCCTCGGAAGAGGCTGGCTGCTAAGATCATGCTCCTCCTACATGGCACGGGTGTGAAGCTCAGGACTCCTCCAAGGAAGTAGGGCACGCAAAAGCCTTCCTCAACCCCATTATATACTCTTTTAACTCTAGGGCGGGCCCTCCCACCTGAAGGCGGTGCCCCCACACCCAGGCATGGAATTCTCAAGGGAATCTAGCCATGCTTCCAAGCTTAGGACATCTTAAATTGGTGCAATGTGTCAACCACCATAGCTACATACTCTGGAAATTTTTCTGTATTAGTGCTTTCCTTTCAACCATCAGCAAATCATAGAAAGCATTAGACTAAAAGTACTATGAACCATTGGACAATTGTTTGTATAAAACAATATCCTCAACAGGCTACTTTTAAAAATTAATAATCATATTTACAATGTTGTTACAGTAATGCTACATTACAAAATTATGATTCATTTATGGGCATAATGAAAGATAATGAAGAAAGAAGTCCAAAAGATAGCTTAGTGAAACAATAGAAATAACTTTTATATCATGAAATAAAATATCCCAAATTCAAGAAAGCTTCCCCAAAATACAGAATTAATGAGACAGTAATCCAAACATATATAAAATTAAAATCAAAATTTTAATTTTATATTACTGTTATGGTCTGTGTCAAGTTGTCCCTCAAAAGCCTCATGCAGTTATGTGATAGACTTCTGGAGATTGTGATTAATTCATGATTC
>NW_004524589.1:6885009-6887373 GCF_000260255.1 Octodon degus | reverse complement strand
TATATAAGCAGGAAGGCTTGAGCAACTGTACTGTGGATTTCTGCTGGCCTATGGAAAGAAGTAGTTAATGCATTCATTTATTTCATCTCTCTCTTTTTTTGATTGTTTCTCTTTTTTGTCTTAATTTATTATGCATTTCTTTCTTTTTTCTTCCAATTTCACATGCATATATCTGGTACTATGAATAAGTGGTTTGTAGAAAACTCTGTGCATTACAACAAAACTGTGAAATTCATAGTACTTTGTTAAGTGAAATTCTGTATCACTTGTAATTTTTTGCTTTCATTCTAATTTGTACATTCTTTTTCAAAAATAAAATAAATAGGTAAATAAAAAGCTTATTTTGCTTGTGAAAATAAGTTTAGACAGCAAAAGCAAAAATATTTTCCCAAGTCAAGTCATATATGGCATATTAGAAAATATATGTAGGTATGTGTGTACATATTTGTGTAGGTGTGTATTTTGTATATATTTTAAATCACTATATCTTATAAATTTATCCATTATAGCTCCAATTAGATTGAGAAAAATGAAGTATTTTAAATGACTCATACCATAATATGGACCTAACTAACATTAAAAACAATAAAAAGATGTGTACCTAAAAATTAAAAATAAAGAATGAGTAAGTTCAAAACTATATTTGTGTAATACCCATTAACACAAGAAGACAAGTATAAAAAAGGGTACAAAAAGAATAAAAATTAAGGGCTGACCAAATAGGCCAGCAGATTAAAGCTAGGCATATAGAGGATGGGGCTTATATCCCTGGTGTGCCATGCCAGCCCTGCCTCCAGGATATGCCGAGACATTGATTGAGACTAGGCTTGGTGGCTTTCATCTGTAATCCCAGTGCTTGGGAGGATGAAAACAGAAGAATCACTATGAGTCCGACCTGTGTAGTGAGACCTTGTAGGCTCTGTGCAAAGATGCATAAAAAAGAATAAAAAATTAAAAAATATCTAAATCCAGTGAAGAATGAATTATTATGCCCACTCTTTTTTAAAGTGGAAAGACAAAAAATGCCTCTTTATTGTAAATTTTTTTATTTTTATTATTTTATTTTTAAAGAGTACAAACAAAAACAAATAGTAAAATCAAAGATACAGTGTGACATATGGTGCAAAATTTCAAAGCAAGAAAAGAAACAACAATGGTTGTTATATTATTATTGTCATTGTATCTGTTGCTCAGATATGCTTATATCTGTAATCTGAGCAACTACATCAAAGACAACAATGTGCAATATAAAAACCATGGTTGAATACCTCTCATCTTGTTCTTATAAATGTGTATTGTTTTTTTCATGTCTTATCCATTACTATTATACTTTCTTTAAAACAAATTTAAAGGGGCCAGGGAGATGGCTCAGTGGAATAAGCGCTTCCCTGGCAAGTGCAAGAGTTTGAGTTCAAATCCTGGTTCTGCAAAAAACTAAACTAAAATAAATAAAATAAAATAAATTTTAAAATGAAAAAGGAAAAAAGGAAAAGAAAACAGATAGTTTATTGAAAGCTAGCACTAATGTTGAATTATTTAACCAATCTTGCATATGTCCACTCAATGATCCATCAGATTTTGATTTTATGAGAATAGATAAAATATTCAGACCTGATAATGTGCTCTTAATAATATTCTTTAAGACACAGAAAATGGAAAAAGAAGTGAATAGAAAAATATGAATAATAAATATACAAAGAGGACTAAGATAGAATATAAAAAGGCAGAGTATTATCAAAAATAAACACCGATGTAAAATAATAACAAAGTTAAACCTTTGACTAAAAGATTTATAAATCACTATGTTTTTGGAATGACATAAAATATTTTAACTAATCATGCCTACATTTCAATGCCATCAAGTGAGAGTAAAATTAGCCAAAATCTAGACATAAATATCTTCAATAAGATAGCTTGGTGAGATAGCTCAGCAGACTATTGTCTGTTTTGTCAAGCACAAGGCCTGGGGTTTAATCCCTTCTGTACTGGCCCACCCTGAGGGTATGCAGAGCCAGTAATCTAGTCTGGATGTGGTATGACTTGTCTGTAATCCCAGCACAGGGGAGGCTGAAAACAGGAGGAACACTACAAATTGTACCAAATACACAAATAAAAAAAATAGATAACAAATATTTGAAATAATTGTCATTGGGTTACTTAATTATTTGCATTGTATAATGAATTGTTTAATTGTATTTTGTAATCAATTTTAATAAATTGATTGACTTCTGATCTGTATCTCTGTAAATTCTGGCACACCAAGTAATCATTGTTCTGCAGGTATTGCTTCAATGATGTATTTATAAGAATCTAACACACACTAACACATACACATACACTTAAACACATGCACAACATTGCAGA
>NW_004524589.1:6864813-6884484 GCF_000260255.1 Octodon degus | reverse complement strand
GCCACTGTGCCCAGTTTCAGTGGCTGGCACTGCAGCAGGGCAAGCAGTGTAGGGGTCAAACCTGTGTCTCTGCTCTTGCCAGACAGCTGCCGAGCTCTCTCCCCGGCCCCTTTCGTTCATTTCTTAAACATCTGTACTGCCTGTTGAACCCAAGACCTTGAATATGTAAGGTAAGCACTTTAGCACTCAGCAGCATCTGAGACTTAAGAAAATTTCAGTAGTTTTTAATGCAGTCTTATATTAAAACAAATTAAGCAATTAAGTGATATATTTAGTCATACTAAAAATTAACATGAAAAAGTGCAGACAGGATAATTAATTTTTAAAAAGTCATTTCCAAAATAAGCTGCCTAATGCATCTGTGTGCATAACTATATGCAAAACCTTTATGAATATAGCATGATAATCTGTGGCATATATTATGATTTCGGTTATATTGTTATTTAATAGTACATCTGTTTGCATTCACATTTGCATTTAGTTCTATGGAATAAAGTTAATTATCCAAAAATAAAACCCCACAATTTTTAGCTATTTGTGTACTTAAAAATAATGACTCAATCCTTGTTTAAAATTAGGATATTCTCCCATTGTGTAGCACTGAAATTTGTAATCTCTAAATCAGACCCGTGATAACAGGAGATCTTGAGTGCAAAGCTCCCCACTTAGACTTTCTCAGTTCCACACTTATCACAGGCACTTAATACCTTTGTTAAGATTGGAGAAGCTTAAAACTTTCTCTTTAATTGATACATTTTTATACTGCAGATGATAATAATTGTATCTCAGTTTAGAGTTGTTATGAAAATCATGAAATGTCACCACATCAGGGTATATTTATCAGGCAGCAGTTGCCACAGAGTCATTTTTTTCACAACTACTAGAGTGTGTTTTATTTTTCATTAAATATGTGCCAAATATGTCCTTTTTGCTTCTTATTAATACTCTTCTCAAAGCTTAAGGAACAAAACATGATTGGTGTGATCCAAAAACATGGTTAATGTTAAATATTAAAAACATCAGAGAAAAAAGTGCATTGCCGTTAGTTCCTCTCAATATGGTCACCTTCCTGCAAACGCACCTACCATCTGTCACTTTCTGAAGCAGAACTGTTAAGTCTCATTTCTTAAGTGTCTTTATTTCTGCTCTTCTAGAAACCTGGATGGATCAAATCAATTCAAAATGTTTCATAGTCACTGTGAATTAGGGGAAGTTCCAGAGATGTCACAGTGACAGATCGGGTGAATAAGGTGGAGGGGAGCATGTCACATCATTTTTACAGGGAGGGACGCTTTGTTTTGTGTGGCACCCCACACTTTTCTTTTACAGGATTCACTTTATTTTGTATCACAGAATGGAAAAACACTGGCAAAAGAGGACTTTGAATGCTGCTTCAGGAAAGAACAAGGAAGGTGAGCTTAGTATGTTCAAAACGAGGGCGAGTAGTTTGTGGGCCATTAATTGCAATGTACATATTGCTACATTTTCATACAACTAAAGTTTCACAGTATAATTTGTGTGTTTTTAATTTAATTTTTCATATATTTTTGTATTTTTTTGGGAAGGGTCTACAGTGTGTTCAGGGTCTTACTACTAGATCAGATTCATAGTGATCCACCTGTTTACAGCCTCCCAAGAGCTGGGATTACAGGCGTGTGCCACCACGTCCAGTCTCAACTGTCATCTCAGCATGCCTTGGGAGGTAGAGCTGGCACCACAGTATACTTTGATCAGTCTGGATTTCTGTAGCAACCAGATTCATGGGTGAATAGGAGAGACAAAATCTTAGGAAAGGTAGGCATAGTTTTCAAAATGTGAACTCCAAAATGATTTCTATCTCATTATAATGCTAACCTAATTTTGTCAAAACTTTATTTTTGAGTTTCAGCCATTGTCATTTGAAATACACAGTTTTTCAATGTTATAAAAACTAAAATAATTTAAAACACTCAAGAGATCAAAACCATATGAAACAATGAAAAATATGCGGCAGCTCTTTGTTTGCTGCCCACATAAATGGCCATCACTACGTAATTACACAGTGTAGCAAGAAAAACTTAGAATTTATCTGAAGTGATGAACATCTAAGTAGCTGAGTTTTATTTTAAAGTGCCACCGATGCTGTATCCTATCTTAAGAATGTAACATGTTTTAATAACTTTGGGTCTGATCTTTGAGTAAAAATGCAGACTTATATCCTTTTGAAAGCGTTAATATCTTTACCACATCTCAGAAGGTGTCTCTATAAAAATAAGCCAGTTTGAAAATTTCACACCTCCTCAAATTGCATCTCAACAGGATCTGCAATTTCTCAGTATTATTGAATATTTCTTATGTATTGGACAAAAATTTCCTCTTGCTAAAACTTGCCACACAGTTACACATCCTAACTCTGTACACAGTTACATAATCTGTACCTTCCCGTGCAAAATGACGATGGCACTTCTTGTTCAACTAATAATTTCAAGACACTCACACACAACTCTGAATATGTTAAGCACATGTCAACTTGTTCTAAGCACAGTGTTGTTGACAATTCCATATGTTGCACCCTTATGAAGGGCTCTCTGCAGTGGCCATACACAGAGAGCGATGCCCTCTCTTCACTGAAAAAGTCCCCCAGGTATCTACACAGGCGATTGAGGGCTTACTAATCATTATTCAAGTATATGCATCTGTGAACCTTTGAAACTCTCCCTAAAATATTTCAACATTCTCTTTAACAATTTAGATTGATTCATCCATACACTGCTTTCAGGTCTACTTATGCACTATTCTTATTTTGAAGTTTAAATTTGCAAAGACGAACTTCATGTGGGCAAATGGCTCATTCACAAGTCTAGGCACGCTGACACGGGTTAGTGGTTTGCCAAAGGACCAAAGAAAATGTTCAGGCAAACCTTGTAAGAAAAAATGTTAATTAAAATATAAGGAAAGGATACTTTTAACAGAGGGTTACTAGCAGGTAAGGACAGAATCTGTGCTGTCACTCAATCCCTTATTAACAATCTATGCCTACTTCGTAAAACAAAAAGTCAATTCCTGAGTGAAACAACTGCTAAACCTGTTGTTAAACAAGATTGCTTTAATTACTGATATTTTGTGTTCCCTTAAACTTTGTGTCAGAGTGAATGTATCTCTGGACAATGAGATAGCATTAAGTAATTCATTCAAATACAGGAGAAAACAAAGAATTTGTTGCAAACCTTACCTCTATTTAGGTCCCCACATCTTCATTCTCTCCTTAGATTAAAGCAAACCTCTCTACCTTACCTATTCCAAATTCCTGGATCCTATTATGGGCTTTAGTTTTCACTACACAATCAAAGATATGAACAGGGATATCAAAAACTCTACCAAAGAAGTCATTCAGCAACTCTCTAACACAGAATTGGATTTGTAAGATAGGAGTCAAAGAGAGTAATACCAAGGAAACTATGGAGTGTACACTAAAAGTTCAGTCCAAATGCACTGTCTTTTTCTTTTCATATGTTTCTTCCATTCTCAAAAATGAGAACACTCTGAGTGTGATGCACAATTTTATCTGCATCATATAAAAGACAGCATCTCAGCATGTTTTAGGACTTGCATTTTTAGCCAAACTATGTTCAAAGCCACAATCTACTACCTACTAATATTTGGCAAAACTGACAAAGTGTGTCCACAATTGGTGGTTTTTCAATTTATAAATATAGGGTGTTCATGCGTTAGGCTAGAGGCTAAACTGTTGTAACAAAACATGACATCAGTTAAGTCAATATTTATGAGTTGGTGAGATAGCTCAGCGGATTAAGTGCTTGCTTTGGCAAACACAAGGCCCAGGGTTCAATCCTTGTTCTTTCATGCCATGCGGGCCCTGCCTCAGGGGCACCTGAGCCAGAGAATGAGTTCCAGTATGGTGGTGCATGTCTGTAATCCCAGCACAGGAGAGGCTAAAAACAGGAGGATCACTAGCATTCTGAGCTGTGTACCAAATACATAAATGAAATAAAAAATTACTTTTCTTGGCCACATCACTGTGTCTGATAGTGATTGAGCTATTACTTAGTATCAAGTATATCTTGGAAATATCAGTAATAATTTTCTATAAATAATAAGTAAAATAAAAGGATGAAGCAAAGAGAAAGAAGATATAATGATGAAAAATATTTCTGCAGTCTTCTAGATAGTAATCATGCTTATTATTTTGTCTAATGAAATATTAATTTGCACAGCACAAATATATTTTTGATTATTGTTAAATCATCTGTGTTACTCACCCAGTTATAAGACATGTAAATAATTGAACAGGATACCTTCCCTCCTATCACTTGATGGGAATACAATGCAACTTGTGAAGAAGTTCTGCTATTCAAAGTGGACAATGCCACCTAAGCTGCTTACTGTTTTCTTCATTATAATACATATTTATTGGAAAATAAAAATAAAACAATCTAGTTAGGTGAATATTCACATAAACATTATAATTTATTTGCTGCACAAAGAAAGAAATGTGGAGAAAAAATTATGCAGATTAAAACACACAGAAAAGTTAATTAATTAAAAACAAGCCAAATTTACAGACCTAGTGTTTTGATTTAACGATGAAAAAGTGGGCCAGACCTCAAGACAAAAGAGCAAACTACCTGGCTAATGTTACAGCTCAAGAGGTGGCACAAAAACCAGTGGGGACACGGGAGATATTGCCTGTTCTAGAGTTCTAAAAAACCCACCCACTCAGACTCTGTTGTTAACTAATGTTCCTTGCTGTTGTAGTAAATTAACAATGGTGACCCATATCAAAATAATTTAATATAACATCGCCTACAAGTTCCTGATGAGTCAATGATTTGACTCGGCCACAAAAACCAGTGGGGAATGTTATAATCTGACCAAAGCGCCGCCATCCTGTTCTGTATGCGCCGTCTTAGTGAACCATGTCAGCTGCTATAAAATGTGCCTATCTCACAAAACCTCTGTTTCTGCAAGCTGTTGCTGTAAGCCCTCGTCCCACCCTTGAATTCCAAGAACTTCTCAAGACCCCTAACCATATCTAGTCTCAGCAGCTGCCATGTCTTCCTGAACTCCCCAAGTTGTACCCCACCTGCTTTGCGGTTTTAAGCTTTATAACCCCCATGCTTCCCCCCTTTGGTGCGCGCTTAGGAACTTTGTGCCGGGTGTTGCCACTGGGTACCAGCTAAAATAAAGAGCTTTTCAAACTTAAAAAAAAAAAGTATTTGAGATTGTTGTTGGTAAATGGGTGCAACTAAATAAAACAGATCCACATTGCAAGCCTCATATAGTCTCCTTAGTGTGAGAACATGAAAGAAAAAATGGAATCTGAGAGGTACAATAGATACTGGGGAAAGGAAATGAACTTATTCAAAAGGAAAGAGTTACTGAGTTGAGGAAAAGAACAGGAGAAGGACTGGGGGAAAGAGATTTATCTATGGATGTAAGCAGGGTGGTTTGGATAAGGGTACTGCGGATTTCTGCTGGTCTATGGAAAGGAGCAGATAACACTTAATTTGCTTGTCTCCTTTTTCAACTGTTTCTCCTGTTAATTTCTTTAACATTTCTTTCCTTTTCTCTTTCTTCCAGTTTTGCCTGTATAAATCTGGTAATAGAAATAACTGGTTGGAAGACAACACTACACATTTCGACAAATAATGTGACCTTCATATTACTTTAAGTGAATTTCTGTATCACTTATAGTTTTTCTCTTTTAATACCAGTTTGTACTCTCGTTATAAGGTAAAAAATTAAAAAGAAAAAAGAAAATTTGAGAACTTTTCTAAGTAACAAATCTACATTTTGAAAAAATATAAAGCCATTGAATAAATTATTTTGTTTTAATGCTATTATTGGTCCATGGAATTAGAAAAATATTTTATTAAACTACTGCTTTACTTAATTTATATTGGACACATTTTTAAAGCCTAGCTGAGAATATGAGTTGACAAGCATGTATTCTATATTTATAGAGAAGTTCATCAATCCAGAATGAATAATCACTGAATAAATGATTCTGCATTTATACTTAAATTGTTTTTTGTATTTTCAAAATGTGAAAAGATAATATAATGGGAAAGAAAATTCTAATTTAGCATGAAATAAAAATACATTGTTTTTAATGCTTAAAAAGCAATTTTGTAGCATCTAGGTTTATCTTCCTATGAATATTTCATGAAAATTTTCAGTTTATGCAAAGCATCATCATGTGTGCTATTTTAAATTCACACAAAGAGTGTATTTTAAAGTAACAGTAGAACTGGGGAGACTGCTCCATGGTTTAAATGCTTGTCTGGAAAGTGCAAGGACACGGGGTCAATCCCCAGTATCGTATGCCCTGCTGGCCATGAAATCCCCAACATAGTGCGTGGTCATGACAACCGAGCATGGTGGTGCACAGCTATAATCCCAGCACTAAGGAAGCTGTGACAAGAGGACTACTAAGGGTACAAGCTGTGTAGCGAGACTCTGCACCAAAAAAATAAATACATAATTTAAATAACAGTAAATAAGATAAATATGAAATAATTTTATATTACAATGTGCTAATTAGTAGCCCAAATTAGAAATGTTAGTATGGAAAAATATTTTCTGCATTGTTTAAACCAACTTTGGTTATAGAGCATTTGCATACTCCACTAGTGCAGCAGTAATCCAAGATAAAAATTGTATTGCTGTGTAAGCATTTATCTCAGTTACACATTTTGTATAACACAAAGTTCTTGAAAATACTATTAATAAATACTTAAAGTGTATTTTGTTGGCACAACTTCTGATCAGGATATAGAACTCTGAAAAGTGATACCACTGACACATCATAGACCTAAAAAGAACAAAACAGAAATGCACACAAACTCACCTGAGTATGCAATGTCTAAGGCAGCCATTTTTTTGAACAATTAGTATGAAGTTTTACTATAGAATAATAAAAAATAAAAACAGAACATTGTGTTTTGTGTAACAATGTTAAAGTAGAGTACTTCAAACTCATGTTGGGAAAGAGGGTCCCTTGATACACTAATATAATTGACAAAGTATCTCCACGGAAGAAGTTACATATGTGTTGAATTTTGCAAATAAATTCCAGGAGGTCACAGTTGCTTTAAAATGTGTCTAAATATTCCACCTGAACAGACCCAAGATGAAATTAATTCCCATCACAAATTATCACCATAATTTCACAGTTCAAGTAGCTAAATTTATAATTCACAAAACATGGCGATATGTACATTTGAAGTACAATTCTAGAAAAACATTACAATATTTGCTTTAATTTTGAAATATTTTAGATGCTGTTATCAGGAATAAAAACCACTTATAAACATTAATTGATAGTTTTGTTACATAATTTATTATGAATGTTTTTGCTTCTTATCCTAATAATTTAATGTTATTTTAAAAAGGAAAAAACAAAACAAAACAAAAAAGAAAACAGCAGAAAGGACAGAAACAGAGTAACAAACAACAAGACAGTCCAGGTCAAATAGCTCAGTGGATTAAAGTACCTGCAAGCAGGTGCTGGGGCCGGGATTCATCCTTGGCCTGCTGTGCCGGCTCCGCCCCCAGGACTCACTGAGACAGTGATTGAGACTGGCTGTTAATATGCTGAGCAGTGAAAAACTCAAGTCAACATATATGGGCATGACCACTCCTGTATAACCCACTAATATTGTGGTCTACTGGACTATATTGGAATATTTTGCTGACTTCATGCACCTACAATATTTGGATGCCAATGGAACACTCATCTCTGACAAGACTAAACAAAAAAAGGAGATATAAATGAAGGACAATTTTGTATCTGCATATACAAAATAGTTAGGATAGATATATAGCTACTTTCTCTTAATTAAAGAAGAAGAAAGATTTGTACTAATAGTGTTTGGACAGGATAGCATTTCTGCATCTTGTGCTAAGGATGACTACTACAAAGACAACAATATGCAATGTATTAATTGTTGTAACTCTCCTAGCAACCTGTTTTGAAGCTGCCTCATTGAAATTTTTTTCTCAATAAAATTTAAAAATAAAAAATAACAGAATACTGGCTGTGGTGGCGCACACCTGTAATCCCAGCTCTTGGGAGACTGTAAACAGGAGAATCACTACCCCATCTAATAGTGAGAAGTGAGACCCTGAACAACATTTATACTCTCCCCTAAAAAAAAAAAAGTAGATATCTTCCCTAAAGCATTAAATAACTTATATTGCTCTCTCATGCTAATCATTGCATAATCATGTTTATACCAGCACAATTTATAATTGTTAAATCACAGAAGTTACAAATATGTCCACCAACAGAGGAGTGCATAAAGAGATTGTATTTTTATACAGCACTATTGAAAGTGGGTAGTGATAGACAGATGTGGTGGTGTGCACCTGTAATCCCAGATCTTGGGAGGCTGTACACAGGTGGATCATTACAAGTCCAATCTAGTAATGAGACCCTGAAAACCCTGTAGACCCTTCCCTAAAAAGTACAAAAACAAACAAACAATACATATGGTACAGAATTTCAAACAATAATAAAAATTTAACAATGGTTGTTGTATTACATATTTTCATTGACAAATCTGTTGCTCAGATTAATAGATATAGATATAAACTCTTCTTTATTTACCTGCTAAATATATACTAATATATGGTAATATCTGTAATCTGAGCAACTACATGAAAGACAGCAAAGTGCATTACAAACACCATGGTTGATTACTTCTCATCTTGCTCTTCTAAATGTATACTCTTTCTAATCGTCTATCAGTTAGTATGCTCTCTTTAAAATACATTTTAAAATATTAAAGTAAAAAAGGACAAAATTAAGGTTTATTTTATGAAATGTAAAGCACAAGCAAACATTATAAGAATGCAACTATTTTGACATTTATTGGTTGAAAAATAATTTTAAATACAATTTCATTTCTGTTCTAAGGTTCAATTCGAGCCCTAAGTAGTTTTGGATTGTGTGCTCTTTTAGTCTTCTTCTTTTTTTTTTTTTTTTCTTTTAGTCGTCTTTAATGAGAAATAGTAAATTGACTCTTTCCTTAATTTCATTTGTCTTTACTAATGTTTTTGTCATTATATTTCTGCTATGTATTTCTGAAATGAGGCTGCAAAAACTGCTGTGTCTTCTCATGCATTGTGTCAGCTGTCACATGACATGAGCTTTACATAAGGTGAGTTATGGCAAATTTATTCTTTTAATACAATGTCTCTACTATACCTCTTTTGCAAAACCATCACCCTCTATAACTAATAAATACTGAGTAATGTGATAATCTGTTATGCAAATTTCTTAGTTTCCTCTATTTTAATCCATTTGACTTAACAGATTTTGATTAACTTTAATGGCATAATTTTTTCTGCTTACAATCTTCTTACTCATTTATTTACTTATGACATCATTTTGGATTTATGAAATATTATCTTTTGATTAATAATAACCTATGAGAATCATGAAATTGCTAATTAAGAAGTAAAAAATATTGACTAATAGATCAACTCTTTGAAAGTTGCCTTCGTTCACTTAAAATTTCACCATCACAATTTAAACTTGACACACTTCCTGAACAGAAATATATTTCCTGTCACATCATCAAAATAAATGCTTTCTCTAATGGAGGAGATAGATAAATGAGCTACTTGTGGTTTCATCAGTGCATTATGTGAACTGTGCTTTAATTAAGCTTCTTTTAATGACATAAAAATAAAAAAATATTGTGTACAAGATGTCCATGTACATCTATGTATGATCAACCATATATTCATCCTCAGGCAATGATAATTTTCATGATAAAATATTAAAATTTCTTTCTTTTAGTTTTTTAAACTATGCAGTACATTTTTATTTTTATTAGTATACATTTACTGTACATAAAGATTACATTCATCAGGTGGAGTTGGTATATGCACATAACACATCTTCATTCTATTTTTCAACCCCTTACACTCCTCTCCCTTTTCTAGTCTTTCAACTCTCGGTTCCTTTCTCTTAGTTTTTATTAATTTTATTGAAAAATAATTAGCAATGAGACAGTTTCAGAACAGGTTAGTAGGCCACTTTCAATAATTAATACATTGCGTATTGTTATCTTCATATTACTTATTCATAGTACAAGATGCAGACATAATATCCTGTCCAAACACTATTAGTACAAATCTTTCTTCTCATTGAATTAAGAGAATGTAGCTCTATATCTATCCTATTTTATATATACAGATAAAAAATGGTCCTCCACTTATATCCTTTTTTTTTTTCAGTTTTGTTACAGATGGGTATTCCATTGCCATTTAAATATTGTAGGTGTGTGAATTCAGCAAAATAATCAATATATCCCAGTAGTCCCTAATAGTAGTGCATTATCCATAGGACTGGCAATGTCAGAAGTTGTTGCTTGGAATGGCTGTCATTCTAGTCTGCTAAATACATACTGCTTCTAATGTCATATCAGTTACTGCTATACTGTCTCTCAAGTAAATGTTTGTTTTAAAAAAGGTAATAAATGAAAACAAGAGACAAAGAAAAAAATATGACCGGACTGTCCTGCTACAATGCTGTATATGGTTAGGTTTCTAAATTTCTGTGTAAAAATTGTAATTGGTTCCTTTCAGTTTTGCAAAAGATCTATTTTTCTGTTTTTATTTTTTATTTTTCCTTTTTATTTATATGTTGGGTTCCTAATGTAACAGAAATCGTGTGATATTTACACTTCATATCTCATTACTTCATTTAAAATTAAGGTCACATGCTGCATCCATTTTCCCACAAACGCCTCAAGTTTATCTTTCTTTATGAAAGAACAGGACTATGGAGATAGTCATGGGTTTAAGTACCTACCTCGACAAGCACAAGCACGTGGGTGTGATACACAGTACCACGTGCCTTGCAGGCCCTGTCCCAGGCACGCTGAACCAGCCAATAAGACTAGTCATGTGGCGCATGTCTGTAATCCCAGAGCTGTGGAGACGAAAACAGGAGGATCACTATGAGTTCAAGCTACATAGAGAGACCCTGTACCAAACACATAAAAATATAGTAGAGCATTGTATAAAAATACAATTTCGTTATGCACTCCTGCAGGTGGACATATTTGTAGCTTCCACGATCTATCTGTTGTACATTGTGCTGGGACAAACATGATTATGCGTTGATTTGCATGTGAGAGTAATAAGTAATATAAGATATTTAGCATTTTAGAGAAGATATCTATTGTTTTGTTCTGTATTTTAAGGAAGGGTCTAAGGGTGCTCAGGGTCTCACTGCTTGATCAGAGTTGTAGTGATTCTCCTGTTTACAGCTTCCCAAGAGCTGGGATTACAGGCGCACGCCACTATGCCCAGGCTGAATTGCCATCTCAGTGTGCCCCTGGGGAGGGGGCCAGAACAGCAGGCCCAGGGATTGGACCCCAGGCCCCTGTGCCTGCTTTTAGTCGCTTTAATCTGCTGCGCTATTTGGCCAGCCCTAGGGAAAATATCTAAAAAAAGAGCTCAGTCAAATAGTTTGCTAGTTTCAGTTTTCCGCGGAACCGCCACACTGATTTTAGTTGTGTTAAGCTAATTAACATCCCAACTAGCAGTGCCAAATGATTCCTTTTTCTCTGCAAGCTATCCAGCATTTTGTAGTATTTGATTTCTTGATGGCATTTCTTGATGCCATGTTTTTCTACAGTTAAAGTAAGATCTCAGTACTATTTCAATATGCATTTCTCTAATGATCAGAAACGTTGAACACATTTTTATTGATCAATGATTTCTACATATGAACATCCTCTACCTCATTCTGCTGCTCATTTTTTATTGAGTCATTTCTGCTGAGAGAATCTAAATTTTGAGTTCCAGATCAGCTGGGAATTGTTTGTTTAAAGAATAGCTGGTAATTCTCTCCATTCTGTAGGTTTCCTCTTCATTCTGTAAATTGCTTACTCTGCTGTACAGATTAATTTCATATTATTCCATTGATAGTATAATATTTGTTGAAATCAGGTTAACACACCTGTTATTTTCTTCTTAATTAAAATTGCTTTGTCATTTGTGAAATTTTGTGTTTATAAATCACTTTTTAAACTTTTTCATAATTCTATGAACAAATCACTAATATTTTTATAATGAGACAATACTTTGAAAAGAATAGACATTTTAACAATATTGTTTTTTTAATCCATGAAAATAGAATCTCTTTGTTTCTCTGTGTATCTTCCATAGTGTCTTTCATCAATGATTTATAATTATTATTATAGTGTTCTTTCCCACTTTTGTTTGAATTTCTTCCTATATGTAGTAATTTTATGGTGTTAATTGGATTAATTTCCTGATTTATATTTCAGTTAGTAAGATATTGTTTTGTATCAGAGCTACCAATTACTTAGGCTAAATTATTTTATATCTTGAAAAATTGCTAAGTCATTTATTTGTTCTAACAGCTTTCTTATAGATGCTTTGGGTTTTTTCATATATAAGATCAGGCTTTCTAAATGGAAGATCTGCAAGGTGTGACAATATGCTTTCTTCCAGTCTAATTTTGGTAGCTTTGTTTTCCTTTGTGTGATTGTGCTAACGAGGAATTGAAAGGGAAAAGAAGTTGAAAGAAACTATAAAATTAATCATTGTGGGTTTTTTTTTCTGATTTTAAAGAAAATGCTTTCAGTATTTTGTCCTTATTCAGTATGAGTCAGCTCTTATAATGGTATGTGGCTTCTATAGCTCATTCAGTTTTCATCCAAGAGACATATTAAACATTATAAAATATGTTTCCTGAGCCTACTGACATTATCCCATGGAGCTTATCCTTCATTCTGATGATGTGAAATGTCACTTTTATTCATATTTGTATGTGGAAACATGCTTTCATCCCTGGAACCAACTTTTCTTGATTGCAGTAAATAATTTTCCAAGTATCCAATTTAATTTTTTTCCTCTTTTTCAGAAAATTTACACCTATATTTTGTAAGGAATATTACTTTTTTAGTATTTTTCCTGCTATTCATATTAGGATAATTCAGACTTCATTGAGTGAATTTGGAAGGTGTTTTTCATCTTCAGTGTTTGGAGTTAATTCAGTTAGAATTGGAGTGGTTTTGAATTTAAAAGTTTGGCATTTGGAAGAACTCACTGAAACCATCTGATCGTGGGCTGTTCTTTGATGGATGACTTTTTATTAATAATTTAGTGTGATTAGTCATGGTCAATAAGATCATGCTTTCTATTTCTTCATGATTCAATTTTCATAAAGTGTGCATGTCTAGAATTCTGTTTACTTCTTGTAGTCAAAATTCATATGTATTATTATTCATAACAATTTCTAATTATCCTCTGTATTTTCATGCTGTCATTTTTAACATCTTTATTTTCATGCCTGATTTTATCTACTTGACGTGTCTCTTTTTTTTAAACTAGGGAAAGTTTTGTGAATTTTGTTTATTTATTTGAAAAAACGCATTTCCATTGTTTAGCTTTATTCTTTATTTTTGCTCTATCTTTTCACTGATATTTATGATTTCCCCCTATTAATTTTCAATTCAATTTGTTCTTGTTTTTCTAGATCTTATATAGAGTGTTAAGCTGTTTGTTTGCTATCTCTATCCATTTTAATGATGCCACTGATGACCTTAAATTCCTTTAGCAAAGGTTTTTCTTTGTCCCATAGTTTTTGGTATGCTGTCTTTCCATGTTCATACTTTAAAACAATCTTTCACTTTCCTTAATACTTTATTTTTTACCTATTGGATATTAAATAATAAATTATTTAATTTTCATGTGTGTGTACGATATCTAATTTTTTTGTCAAATTTTACCAATTGGGAAGTGAGATCGAAAGAAATATTCTACTGTTCAAAATCAAGTCTTGTTTCATGCTTTTCCAGCAAAACTTTTAGTACTGTTGCCAAAGGCA
This sequence comes from Octodon degus, assembly GCF_000260255.1. Classification (NCBI taxonomy): domain Eukaryota; kingdom Metazoa; phylum Chordata; class Mammalia; order Rodentia; family Octodontidae; genus Octodon; species Octodon degus. The sequence continues at coordinate 6,870,608 of NW_004524589.1, read as the reverse complement.
AATTTTTGGCCAGCAAAGCTGATACTACACTGATAGGAGCTGAATCTCAAACCCTAAGGACAAGCACAGATCAGCTATGCATACTGAGACTTACACCACAGCTTGTAATGGTGTAGAGCAAAACTCAAATCTGCTGCACCACTCCACAGTTCTCTGCCTGATGCCGATCAAAGCCTAGATATTTGGTCAGTTCTGGTCCGGGTCTTTTTCTTGGTTGTAGGTCTCTAAGATATGGAGGACACTAATTCCCAAGGCAAAATCCTATCTTGGCTCTCATACTTTGCTTCCTAGCATGAATCATCTTGGATAACTTTCCATCATCCAACATTGAAAGAGAAGTGGTTAAAATTCTTAACATCTAGCTAAATCATTTCAGGAATTTTTGCAGCACTGGCCTAAAGACAGGGACTTTGAAGGTGTATCATGGAGAGCAGTTCACTGAACAGGATGGTTACTGGCTCCAGATGTAATATTTGAACTTAATTTATTTCTCTCCCCTCTAAGTGAAAAGGGAATATATAAAACTTTTTCATTTCTGTCCTCTTGAATGTAGTTTTCCTCATTAATATATGAATACTGAGAACTGTGATCTTCACTTGTCTTCTTTAGTTCTTGTGAAAGTAGTTTTATATAGCCATAGCTCACATTTCTACATTTGTACAAACACTAGACTTTATTTAACATCCATATTTCTCAGACTACAGAAACATATCTTTTGAGTATTAATTGCTGTTTTTAATATTTATTTAAAAAGAACTTTTTTAATATACATCTCCAAATAAACATGCATTGTGAAAAACAATAAAAATGAATTAAAATACCTTAAAAATATTTGTAAGATGAAATGCATAGCAGAAGGATGTTTTATTAACGTCTTGCATAGTATGCTGATCTTGGAGATAGGGTGTGCCAAAATTGGTTGGAAAAATGAGCAAGACCTGTCAATTACAAGACTCCAGGGCAAATTAAAGACCCTGGGTATAGTACTTCTTGCAGCTCCCAGGAGTTGTGGATGGCTTATAAGAAGAACAGCCAGTAAAGAAAGCATCTATTACCTCAGAACAATGATTGGGTAGTAGCATAGCTGACAATTATTTTATTCCTCTTGTGGTTTTACTCTTCTACTAGATATTCAGTATTAAATTAAAGCGAAGTGTCAGCCAAATAGCTCAGCAGACTAAAATGCCTGCAAATAGGCTCAATGACCAGAGGTTCAATCCCTAGGTCTGCTGTGTTGGCCCCGACCCCAGGACACACTGAGACAGCAATTGAGACTGGGCAATTGAGACTGGGTGGCATGAGCCTGTAATCACAGCTCTTGGGAGGCTGTAAAAAGGAGGATCACTATGATCTAGTAGTGAGACCCTGAACATCCTGTAGACCCTTCCCTAAAATACAAAAAGTAAATAAAATAAATAAACAAATTAAGGTGAGATGTTTAATAGTCAGTTTTTGCTATTAATCAATATTAGTTAAGTTTCCTCAGGAAGCTTGGAAGGCTGGGATAATGTGTTGTATGGGATTAAACTGCTATCTGTAGGGTCTTAAAAATCTTTTGACTGAGACTCTTTAGCCTAAATAAAGCAAGCTGATCAGAATGGAAAGGATTCAAGAAGAAGGTCTTCTACAAAAGACCCCAAAGACAGCTCCTACAACTTCAACTAACCACTGATGGCTTAACCACTCTACAACAGAAAAAAGGGGATATGTGGGGAGTGGCCAAAGCTGGAGATTGACCACATGTGGCAGGCTAAGGCAAGGCCAGCTGTAGAACACTGTGAACCTGAGGCAATTCACATGAATAAACTGCTGCATTCTTTTTTTTAATTTGTCTTTTTTGTTTGTTTGTTTTTTCCTCTCAGAACTTTTATTAGGTAGAATATAAGTAAGAGAAAACCCCTGACATAGTTGCCCACCCAGCTCAGGACAACTGGAATAGAGAACCCTGTGCTTGAAGATGGGCTTACACTAAAGTAGTGGCAGATCTTTGATTTTTAAAGGGGAACTAATTAGCTTATTTTTCTATTAATTTTATTGAAAAACAAATAGCAATGAGAAAGTTTCAAAATAGGTCAGTAAGACAATTTCAATAATTAATATATTGCATATTGCTGTCTTCGTAGTAGTAATTTATAGTACAAGATGTAGACATTATATTCTGCCCAAGCACTATTAGTACAAATCTTTCTTCTCATTGAATTAAGACAAATTAGCTGTATATCTATCCTAACTATTTTGTATATACAGATACAAAATGGTCTTTCATTTTTATCTCCTTTTTTTGTTTAGTTTGGTCAGAGATGGGTATTCCATTGCCATTTAAATATCTTAGGTAAGTGAATTCAGCAAAATAATCCAATATAGTCCAGTAGTTCATAATAGTATTGGGTTATCTGTAGGACTGGCAATATCAGAAGTTGTTGACTTGAGCCTTTTGCAGGCTTATTTTGTCTGAAATCTAGTTCCATTGTTTAAATGGTTGGCTAAAGGATAGCTCCAGGCTACTACATTCTTGATTACACAGGGACCTATGCAGGCCACAGGTAGGAGCTATTAGGGAGAGGGGTAGCCATGACATTCAACCTTCATCACTGTGTAAATCAGCAGCAGCAGCCTTTGGGGACCTCCTCCCTCCTTTCCTCCTTCCTTCCTTGCCTTTCTCTCCCTCTTCTCTTCCTCCTTCTTTCTTCCTTCTTTCCTTCCACCAAGAGAGAGGTCTCCATCTGACCTGTTTCTTTTTCAAGAAGAAAGAATCTATTGCTTGTGTTTGTATGGTAGCCCTCAGTCTAGTCTTCAAAGGCACCACAAAGTTCCACATTTACTTCTTTTTCTCTTTGTTAAGCCCAAGTTCACTCTGTAGAGAATTTTTTTTTTCATCTTTTTTCTTTTCCATTGTCATTACCCTGTCCTTTTCAATAAGCTTTCTGGCAACATGATTGCTTGTCTCATTCAATTCTTTGTTCGAGGCAAGAAGGGCCTGGAATATTTTTGATTGGTGAGTGATTTCTAAAGAAACTACCCTGCAACAATATGACAGATAATGTGATTATTAAGAAATCAAAGGATAAGACAATCATTACATGGTATTTTGATAGTGTTTGATTTTTCAGAAACTTGAAAACTTTCTAGGTTAAAAAATTAGAAAAGGAAAAAGAATACTGAAATCGCTTTCTGAATGAAACATGTTTTGAAGCAACCCAATCAGTCAGAAACTAAACAATGAGAAGAATTTGCTTAATATTAAAAAACACCATCCTGCATATTTTGATCCAGCTGGGATCAGGAACATACTGTGAATTTAAGCAAGGTGAATAAAATTTTCAGAATATATGATTGCATTGTGTGAGAGATTAGAATGAAATTGTTGTCTCATGAAACCATAAAAGTTAAATTATGCTCGCGCACAGTCCAGCGTCAGCCTCTATTTTATATGCTTTACAACTTTCACAACACCTGTCTCCTCCCATACTGAAATAAGTGATTAAACCTTAAACATATTTCTCTGAAACAGCTGTAAAATATAGAACAGCTTAGAGACAAGTACAGACACCATTTACATTTTGATGCTTAAGAGAGGCTCTTTATCAGTGTGGAATACTAGAGGTGAAAAACAAGCATGTGGCCAAAATAGCTATCAACGTAAAGACTGATACCGCACAATATGCGCAACCAGATTGGGTTTCCAACATTACATAGTATCGGTTAATATAAGTTACTCATTTCTCTGAGTAACTTTAGGAAATTTTTGTTAAGTATTTCCAGTAATATGTCCAGGATTTTAATAACATTGTTTTTTAAAACGCGTGACTTTGAAAGAAATAACAACAAATAATAATGTATTTTACATTTACTGCTGTTACTTTACTTTGTTTTTGACCCCAATCTCATGGCTATTTCCACTACTGGGTTGTGTATTTTTATATACTATTTTAGAGCAAGTGTTCTCAAAAATTTTATGTACCTACACAGTTACATTTTTAATGCAATACTCAAGTTAAATAAAATCATAAGTTATTAAGATATTATATAAAATGTAAATGTGAATCTCAAAGTACATTGTCTCAAAATTACATAGAGCAACACCAAGTATGAATTATGACAATGTCTTTTATTATAATAGTTTTAATTATAAACATTTACATTCTTACTACACCTTATGTGTCACACAAAATTAATACATTAATGTAAAAAGAGAAAAGAAGTTACTATAAATCTCAAAATCCATTAAGCAGAAAAATACAGAACATTTTCTGCCAGCTGTGTTTCTCAAGCTCTTGCATCAAATTTTATATTGAGAAATGTAAGTTACAAAACCAACGTGAAGGAGATAATAGATAACTTGTACCAGCTGTAGAGTACCTATAACTTAGCTAAAATTGCCCTTACATACAAAGAACTACCTACATGAGATGACAAAAAGGTAGTATTTTTAATACAGAATCCTGAAAAAAAAAACAGACTTAAAAGTTAAAGAACTGCTAAAAGAAGTTTAAGAAAATATTTCTGGAAAATAAAATTTCTGGGAAGAAAGAAGAGAAGCCGTTAAATAACTGAGAAACTGAAGCAAGAGGCAATGACACTGTGACAGGAAAAAATAGAGTCCTTGAAGCGCACAGTTCCCCATCGCACCAGGACAAAGTCCGTTAAAAACACCAAAATACAAGGTAGTATGAGAGCCCTGCTACATAGAAGACTTATAAGCAGGACCTCCAAATAAAAACATAAGCTATTACAAGAATAGATACCAACTACTGTACTAGAATCCGAACCTGAGCTTGGCTAATTTCGAAATAGATGCCTATGTATTTTAAATATACAGGAAGCATAAAAGAAAAACAAAAGGAAAAAGAAATAATCCTCTGAGAGGAATGAAATAGGCCCCAAAAGTATGTCTGTGCTATTAAAAACTTTGGGAATAAATAATTCAAACACAAACAAAAAGAACAGTATGAGAAGTATTTCCATCTTTTAGTATTATCTTCAATTCATTTCTACAGTTCTAATCCTTACATTGCAGTGGTCTATCACCTGTTGGATTAAATTGATTCCTAGTTATTTTTTTTAAGTTATTGCTAGTAGATTTTTTTCATGACACCTTTCTTAATACTTTATGGATGTGAAGAAAGACTACTGATTTTAATGTTAGCTTTAGATCCTGCTACTATGCTGACTTTATCAACTATTAAAAGCTTAGTGGAATTTTTAGGTTGTTCAACATAGGTCATACAAGCCTAATATGATTTACTCCTTTCTTGTTTATATCCATTGTTCTGTTCTTCCTAATTGATCCAGCTAAAATTAGAAGTACTACACTGAATAGCAAAAATGAGAGTAGACGTTCTCTCCTCTTCCAAAAGCAAACTACAATCCTCATTAAAATACCAATGACAGTCTTCATAGAATCAAAGGGAAAAAACCCTCCTAAAATTCATATGGAAATACAAGAGACTCATAACCGACAAACCAGTGCTAAGTAACAAGAGTCAAACTGGCTAATGCCCAGTTTCAAAATGTAGTACAAATCAATAGTAACCGGAGCAACGTGGTATTGGCACCAAAGCAGAAATGTGGACCAAAGGAACAGACTAGCAGGCACAGAAGCAGAGTTTGGCCATCTGCTTCTGGACAAGAGAATAAAAAATACGTTGGAGAAAGACAGTGTTTTCTTGTAGGTGCTGAAAACACCACACATCCACTTGTAGAAGTTTGAAACTAGATCTTTATCTCTCACTTACTAAAAATTCATTGAAAATGGGAAAAAGACTTAAGTAAGACATACGAAATTTTAAAACTGC
>NW_004524589.1:6852980-6864008 GCF_000260255.1 Octodon degus | reverse complement strand
ACACACACACACACACACACATAAAAATACCCAACTAACTTTATGAATATAATATAACCGATCAAATGCCCAGTTCTTATATTGACCAACTTTATTGCAGTCGCAGGCTTTACCTATTCCGTGTGCAATCAGTTAGATTCCCAGTTAGGTTTCATACTGTTGACTCTCTTCTATGACTGCAACATCAATGCCATAAAATAAGTGCTGGTTTTGGGCATGTTGCATAACTTCCAGCTAAGTCAACATTTATAATTGTAAAACACACAATGTTTGCAGATTTAAATATCTATTATTGGATTTTCACTCAGAATATTAATTTCCCTTGTAGTAAAGTTTAAATTTATAGTGAACATGAGGCATATATATGTAATTAAATATAAACTCTTATACTTTGATAATATGCCTAATTAATATAACCCCTTCAATGAGTAAATCAGAAGTTAAGTTAGTGCTTTTGTTTCTTTTTAGCATCAGAATTGGCATTGTCTGTGTCACACAGTAAAATCTGTTCTTGGGCATTTTGACCATGTCAAACCTAATTCATAGTCTCAAAATATCATAAACTTGCAAGCCCTTTTGCTACATGTGCATAATGCTTTGGTCTTTTATTTTACACTTAAATAGATTACCTAGTCAAGTGTGAAATCATCTAAACTAATGAGGTGAGAAATCACGCTTCTGTGTTAAAAGAATCATAAGGACTATCTGGGAGACAACTTCAGTTCGCAATAAAATTTCAGTTCATTGCTGAATTTTACCTTTAGTTCACTTATAACAAGACCCTGTGTGAAGCTAAAATAAACCTAACTAAAAGGTAAAATGCCCAAGTTATAACATCATATTCTGTTTCTCTCTTGCATGTTAGGCTGAAGTTGTAGGTGGTCACTAGATGGTACTTTACAATTGTCTATGCTAAAGGTTAGAGAAAACACAGATCCTACTAATTTATGAGTTTGCCTCTTGTTCCTTTAGAAGGCCACTGCTGCACCCAGAGGGGTCCTTAGAGAATGAGAACATTCTCTGACCGCATGCTTTGCTCGGTAGCAAATCCATTTTGAGGAAAAATTGCCACTCTCCAGTTGATCAGAGGTCACAGGTGGAACAGGGACCACAGAGTGTCGTAATCATTCCCCACAGGTGAAGGCCCAGTTTGAGTGCAAATGGCAATGGTAACAAGACAAAGAGCTTCACCACTAAAATTCCATCACAGAAGTTATTACTGTGTTTGGCTTTATGGATTCTGTCAAAGAGAAATGACTTTAGCTGCTGCAGACTGCTAGCTGTAACCCCTGCCAAGTTCTGTAGAGAGGCCAGTGGAACAGCCTGTCGAAATTTCAATACAGGCTGACTCAGGGAAAACAAAATAGTAGTACCATATAGAGTTCATCTGAGGTGCATCACGACTTTCACAGAATCCAATATAGCCTGTGCTTATTTCCCAGTATAAATCCAATCTGAGAAACATTCACTGTATACTTCTCTGAGGCATGTAGCTGAGTCTAATCCACTATCTTAAGAAAACTGCCTAGTAAGCTCATATTTGAATCTCAGAGTTTTTTTCAGTAGGATAGAAGGGGTTGATTGTTTTTTTTTTCTCCCATTTAATCAACAAAGTTATTCTTTCAAAGAAATTGAAAAGGACATCAATTATTATTCCCTTAGATTATTTTTTAAAATATTGTTAAAAATAGAAAAAAAATAAAAATTTACATTCAAATCATATACAAGTGAACTAATTTTTAAATATTTCTTAATATACCTATACAGTCATACCTGACATAAATTTCTAAAGAAGGCAATACCTATCAGTTATGGAAAAATATATAACATCACAACTACAAAGTTTAATGAGGTTGAAGTTATATTCAAATGCCCGCTTATGAAATATATTTCTTAAAATGTTGCTCAGGCTCATAGAGGAGAAATGGTTTAGAGTATGTTATCATTATCAGAGCAAATTAACCCACTTATCTCAATGAATTAAAATATTTTCTCTGCCACTTAGTATGTCTTTGTTCTTGATCTTATCTTTAATTTGAAAGGATTTTCCAAGTGAGCACTACTGAATCTAGTGAAATATAAAAAGCAATACAATTCCTATCTATTTTTACAATATAAGTAGCATAGTGTTATTTTTCATGTATTTTATCAGCCAGTATAATCAAAACAGGAAAAATATCCACATAAGTACAGTAACAAATATTCCTCTTAAAAGCTCATTATCTTTTCAAGATTTTGAGATCATTACCAAAAAAAACCTAACTGCATTTTATTGCTGCCATTGAGTAATTTAAATAAAATTAGCAAATGGTGATTTAGTTAATACTATTATTATTGAAGTGGCATATAATGAATCTGACCAAACAAGCTGCATGTTTTTCATCTGCCTTTGAGACATCAGGCAAAGAAACTATGTCCATTCCTGGGACATAATACTATAGATTCTTTTTAGTGTTAAAATGTCTTGTTTCATAAGGCTTTTGACATAACAGAAATGCAAAATGTACTTCACTTCATTACTGTAATACAATGAGTTTTATTCTAAAGTTTATTCAAAATACTTCTTTACATACAATGAGGTCCAGATGGGCAAGTATTGTACAAACTGGGTGATTTTAAGTTATCTGATTCTCACTGAATTTTAAAACTGGAAAGTACAATAAATGCTGGGTATTCAGTGTGTAGAGTCACAATATAAAGAAGACTCAGTAAACTGCATCAGTTTGATTTGAATGGTCATGAAACTTGACTTGAATGTTTCTTAACTGTTCTGACACCTGGTCTGTGCATCAGAAAAAAATAACTTAAGATGAGATGATGTTATAAAAAGCAAGACAAGGGGGCCAGGGAAATGGCTCAGTGGAATAAGCGATTCCCTGGCAAGCACAAGGGCCTGAGTTCCATCCCCGGTTCAGGGGAGGGGGAAGAAGCAAGCTAAAAACTTCAAATTATCGCAATAAAAATAATAATTTCCATGTTCTGTCTGGAAATATTTCCACAAATGGCTGAAATAATTTATAATCCAATTCATTTTGAAACTACAAGTCACAGTCATTAGCAAGCCATGTCTTAATTACTAACTTAAAATGGCAATTCTGTTTGGGGAACTGTTTTCCTTGTTAGTATTGGTAGGATTATTACACTCACAAAAATATCTTTTAGAATATCTAAAATTCAACTATTCGAAGACCAAATGATTGGTCTCACCTTTCTAAAAGAATGCCATACAGACACACACACACACACACACACACACACACACACACACACGAACTCTCAGCAACAATGTTAGTCTTATAGGAAACACAGCCTAATAACAGCCTAATATAAAGATTTATGAATAGCTGCTACTTTTCCTTGTATGATAGTTTCATTACATAAAAGTGATATTTTAAAAACAAGCTTGTCTGTCTTAACAAATAATTACTTTATTATGAGGACAAATTCAAAATTTAATATTAGTGACAGAAGGAGAGACAAAATAGATATGGATATACTAAATTTTCCTTCTTGGTTATTTTTGGTCTATGACCTATGCAGTACAAACACTAATGGAAGAGGCCTATTATGAAAACATTAGTTGTATCTTTGTTTGATTCTTACAAAATTGAGATCTTTTTCATGAATGATCCCTCAGCTATGTGATCCTTGCTTGATTATTTCCATTTCTTCCCAAATGCAACAGGTAGCGAGTACTATTTATGCCACTTAGCAAAAATAAACTGTATATATACATATACATATACATATACATATACATATACATATACATATACATATACATATACACCAACATATATAATATATATGCCAAATATATCTTTTTCATGGCTTTTCAATGTTCTAATGTAAATATACCTTTTTATATCCACTGCAGGAAATATATTCAGTCACAGAGTAATACAGCATATTTATATTTTCTTTCATCCATGAAGACAAAACACAAAGTAAGACTGTAACTGTACCTAGTTTGACTAAGAAAGACAAAAGTATGAAGAATATATACACAAGGTCAAATACAAGATCTTCCACTTCTGTTAGCTCTCCTGTGCTTCCAATTAGAGTAACTCGCTTGTGATGTTACAATTTTCTTTCCAGTTTTAGGTAACACATTGCTGGCCATTTCACATAACACAAAGGGAGTGTTATTTTCTATGATCAAAATCAATAATAAAGGAGATATCTTATTTTAATATTAATATACAGAAGTATCATATGGCTGTAGAATGATATTGTTTAAGTTTATTTTGGGGACTTTTATACATTTTCATTTGTGGTTGTATCTGTTTTTGATTTTTCCTTTTATTTGTCCAACACCATGCTATTTGATCAAAGCAATTTTAAAATACACTTTGAATCTAAGAAATGTGACTCTTCAAGATTATTTGTTTTGCTCAAGATTGCTTTGGTAACTTTTGGTTGGTATTTTGGAAATATATTTTTTTCTATTTCTGGGTAAAACTGTTGCTGCAAGTTTGATAAAGATGAATCATAACATATTTTGGCTATATGGATATAAGCAATAATAATCAATGAAAGAGTTTATATTTGCATCTTGCTTCTAACTTCTCAAAACTGGAATCACATTTCATATTTGGTGTTCCTACATACTCATTAGATATATATTGAGTCATTTCTGTTCATTCTTCACTGATTGCTTCTGTGTCATATAAAGTATACATCTAATAATGAAAATTGGGGATGAAAACATGACTCTTCAGTCTAGCTCATAAGAATTGATAACAGAATAAATTATAAATATTTTAAGGGACACACAAGAATTGTCTTACTAGTGCAAGGAGACATGATATGTGTGCACATATGTGCCTGTCCATTATTTTAAAAGAATAATGAAAACAACTACAATGTGTAAGAGAATGCATTAGCTGAATATTACCAATAACAATATTCCAAAACATTTAGCTGAAAGTGAGAAATTTTTACTTTGGCACAGTTTCCATTAGTGAAGAAAGCACGATGGTCTTCTAAACCTGAAATCGCACTTATCTAGAGCTTCCTGGTGTCTCACCTGAAGCTCTGGCCAGGAGTGGGGTGGGTGTCTCACAGACGTGATCGGGACTGGTTTACTGCATTTCACATTGCTCTGTTTAGAGAGATGCTCGTGATACGGACATTGGCTTCACATGTGATTCAAGAAAAATCAACAATGTTTCTGTGATAGCTTATGTCTAGAATATCGCCCAAGAGCCACATGTACATGTACAGAGTGGGGCTTTTGGCATGTGAAAAGATCACGCTGTACTATGTTCATCAGTGGATTAATCCACCAAAGAGTTCATAGGTGAGTGATTGGTTAAGAGGAGGGTCCAGATGGAAGATGCAGGCAATGGGTATGTGCTGGCAGGGTGTATCTTTGTCCAGCCTTTGCCTTATGCTCCTTTCTATTTGGCTGCCATGCCATGCCCACGTTTTCCCTTCCACGTCTTCCTACCATGCTCTTCTTGCCTTGGGGCCAGATAAGAATGAATTGAATTGGCCAATGCCCTGAGCCAAGCTAAATCACTCCTCTTTGAAGTTGTAGGTGTTGGAAACTTTGTTCACTGACAAAGTGAAAAAGTTATTTCTCAAGACTTAAATTCAGTCTCTGGTTCAAGTAATCTTAAAAGTTACAACCATCATTTATCCTTTATTCCTTTTGTTAAGCCAAGTAAGGAATCCAGCCAGATCTTGAGAGAATGGGATTACAGAAAGTATGAATAGGAAGCAAGGATCACTGCAGCCCCTGGCAGAATCTACTGGTGGACCTTTCTAGTTTCAGGGGGCCTATCCCAGGCCTGCAGGTGGCCCATTGTGATTCACTTTCTTCCAGATGTAAGTTGTGAGCCTGTCGGCTTCAGTTCTTCAAAAGCCTCATCTCGCTGGAGTACTAACTCCAAATTCAAAGTCTTGCTCTTTGTTTTAGACCAAAGGATGAGTGCCCGCTCCTAGTCTCTACGTCCAGCTTGGCAACACACTAAGTGCAGAAACTTTTGACATGTGCCTGCAAACTCAGGCCAATTATCTGCTTCCATAATTTAATGGTGAAACAGGCCTGCTTTCTGCATGTAATATGGAGGAGAACAAGGAACTCTCTTATTTCTACACTACTTCCTCAACTGAAGCCAGAATCATCTTTGTAAATATATTACTTTTAAGAACTAAGTTTCTTGGACATTATTTTGGGAGTTCCTTCCATTACACAAAAACCATATCTACATGTCTCTTCTAGATTAATATTTCTCAAACCTGTTGTTTGACTGTTCCAGAACGTATAACTCCAACACTGATCATTCTGAGGTATTTAAGGAAAGATTTTACAGGTACACTCAGCTACATTTTAGGTCTTATTTTTCTGGCTGTATTCTGGACTTGATCTCTGCTCTAAAGCCATTAATTAATTATAGCATCATTTGCTCTCTGACAAGGATAGAATTTTGAAAACCTTTATGTTTCGGCTGTATTGCAAGAATAGTTTCTTTGATTGTTCTTCTTAAAGAAATACATTTACATTATGAACTATACAAGACATCAGAAATCCTTGTAGAAGCTACTAAGTAAATAAGAACTACTGAAAGTGTTTCCAGTCGTATCAGAAGTTCTCTTTTACTTGGAAGAAGTGAGTTATCTCCTCCTCACTTCCTCCACTCCCTTTCTCTGACAGAGTAAATCAACCGTCTCCAATTTAGAAGGCATAGTGGGATGCAAAGGTAAATATCATAAAACACATTGTCAAGAATGTTGATAATTTAGGCCAAATGATTTATTTCAACTTTTAACAACCAACTGGGCTTATGAGGCAGGAAATCAAATATGAATTTGTGGAAATGTTGAGTTATTAATATTGAGTGGTCTTGCCTAAAGACCAGCAGGGAAGGTGCTGTTAGGGATACTATACTGGGTCCATGGCAGCCAGCCAGCAAGCTGTCCAGGGTACAATCCATATACCACCAGAAAGAATTTACATATGTAGTGCCAATAAATTCAGGTTTTCACAAGTTAGCCTTTACGGGAAAATTAAATGATGTGCCTTCCACCAAATAGGCTATGCTTTATAGTGTAAATTAAACCAATATTTTCAGCAAGTGAAAGTCTATTTCTGCTAAGTAGTTTTTCAACCTGTACAAGAAATGCAGTACTGTGTGTACAACCAGTCTGTAGTCACGTGAAGTAAGAACAGTATGTGAAGCTGATTAACAATGATGAATTACAAATATTATCTGGGTTCCCAGCACTTGGATAAGCCTTGGATAAACTACTTTGAAGTTTTATTACACAATATAAGACAGCATAACAAGATCTCCAGAAGAATGAGTCCTACTATACCTTATGACAAACATTTTAAGTTGCCATAAATCTACCATACTGAATGTCTTTGTTAAAAAATCTATTCTATTTTCACATAGCTTTTACCTTTCTGTGTGAGTGTAAAATACAATCTTATTACCCATAAAAGTAGAAAAATTAAAAATAAATGATGAAATTCAGTTAACATAGAAATAAATAATAACAAACGGGAACTTTCTTTTTTGCTCAAATGCCAGATATCTTAGTTGTATACTTTAAAATCTACATAGAACTCTGAACTTTGACATCTGTACATTAGTATAAACTACAGTGCTGCTTGGTTACTACTGTTCATTTGCCTGCATTCTCCCCAATGTTATGTGACCAGGTGGTTAGCAAAATTTAATTGAAAAATTCAGCATTCCAACTTAAATAAGTTTTATGAGTTAAGCATGTGATGTTTTGTTGTATTTGTAGAAAAGAAGTCTTTTTTAAAAAATCTATCATGGACTACTGGACTGTATTGGACGATTTTGCTGAATTCATGTACCTATAATATTTAAATGACAATAACATACCCTTTCTGACAAAACTAAATAAAAAAGAGGATACAAATGAAGGATCATTTTGTAGCTGTATATTCAAAATAGTTAGGATAGATGTGCAGCTGCACTGTCTTAATTCAATGAATAGAGAGATTTGTTCTAATAGTGTTTGTGGACAGGATATCATGTCTGCATCTTGGATGATGAAGAACCACTAAGACAACAATATGCAATGTATTAATTATTGAAATTGTGCTAGTAATCATTTTTGAAACTGTCTCATTGCTATTTGGTTCTCAATAAAATTATTTTTCAAAAAAGAAAAAGGGGCTGACATTTGCGAGGAAATTCATGCAGGGCAATCATAGTGGTCTAGCATAGGCCGGAGATCACACAGATATTTGTACGCTTATGGGTAAAGTACAAAAAGGAGGAGCTGATTTTATTGTAGATAAGGGTACAATTTTGGAAGGAGATCAAGCTTGCCTGATACCAGCAAGAGCAGCATTGCTTTAACTAGTGAAGCATATTGAATCAGTGTTTCAGGGACACATAGACCTCATCGTGCCTCTCCTCTAGCACCGAGTAACTGGCGTGCGCATTCAGGTGAGAGAACCATTTCTGCAGGGAGCAGGCTGTGGCAGAGAGTCATACTTTCAGAGTCTGCAGTATTTCAAAGCACAGCCTAGCTGTGGCTTCTTGGATGTAGACAGGAGGAAAATACGTTGGAAAAGAAATTAGGGAAGCGTCAGTCTGAGCTTTGACATAGAAACTTAATATCTTGAAATCACGCTGGGGTGAGAAAGATACAATATAAAAAGAGAGTCACGGTACATAAGCATAAATAATGCTAAATATTTCATTCATTTAATACTTTAAATCTAGATCTCTGTGAAGAAGAAAATGTATTACTGTAAACTGAATAAATCTCCAAATATTAAAAGTGTACATTAGAGAGAATATTTATTTAGAAATGGATAGTATTTTAAAAGAAAATAGAATATTTCAAAATATAGGGAAAGCAAAAGACATAAATATTACATTTGGAGAAAATAAAACGTTGCTCTACTCAAATACTATTTTGAATTTTAGCTCTATAATTAAGCTTTTAAAAATCGCTTCAATTTATTTTTGCCATGTGTGGACTGAACCTGGGATCCGAAGCGTGCTAAATGTGTGTTCTGCCACTGAGCTACAGTCCCAGCCCTTTAAAAGTTTTCTTGTTACTAGAACAAATTAACTCTTGATACAAGAGTTTTCTCAGTTAAATTTTAATTTCACAGGTGGTGGATTCTAGACAGCTGCCATGGATCAGGAGTCAGCTTGTCAAAGCCAAAACTATTAAACCTAACTCAAGTTCAAATTGTATGAACTTGCATCTCTCCCAACACAGCTCTATGATAATATACTGCAGAGTCCTTTGGATAGAATACTAGGCCCTGAAGACGGCCAGTAAACTTTGACATCTCTATCCTCTCTTTGGAGGAAACATAAAAACTCTACCAACACCTCTGAGAAAAAAAATCAAGGAATCAAAGTCACTTATTTGAAGAGTGAAACTCTTTTAAAAGAAAACAAGTCCTCATTGCATGATCTCCCTGCCCTATTAACTACGTTAACTATTCCCATAAATAGAAACCCACAACTTATAAATAAAAATGAAATTCACTGGAGATCGATTATGCACTAAGAAAGTATGGCAGAAAAAATACTATGAGAGTGCTAAAACCATTCTATAAATGATACGTATCCCCTCTCTAACTCCCCAGAAGAATTGCTGAGATTGTCTAGTAATATAAAAAAATTAAAAAGTAAATTAAAATGTTAAACTTTAATGAAATTTAACTGAGAAACACCACAGTAACATATAAGGAACTATTACTAAGGTTCTGTTTTTTTTTTTTTTAATTTTTGTTTTTGTTTTTGGCGGAACCAGGGATTGAACTCAGGCCCTTGAGCTTGCCAGGGAAGAGCTTATTCCACTGAGCCATCTCCCCGGCCCCTAAAGTTCTGATTTCGTCACTACTGGGTTATGTTATATTGGAAACTATACAAAGTTGAACAAAATAGACTACAGTGAACAAAATGTGTGTGTGTGTGTGTGTGTGTGCCTATACACTTTAAAAAATAGTATTGAAAGGATATCAAAAGAGTGAGTTTGCATTGCTCAGATTCAGAACGAATGTATGACAAAAGAGTAAGAAGCTAAGACATTGTATTTCTTCATTCTATGGTAAGACATATTTTAAAATTCATTGCATAGCTATTGAGTTACAAGTTGTACAAAGTCTGGGAGACTTAAAACACAAAACAACAATTACCAAAGAGAATTTCACGGAAATCAGAAAAGAGAGCAATTGGTATGTGCTCATTTCTTTTTCTTTCTGTCCTTCCTTCCTTCCTTCCTTCCTTCCTTCCTTCCTTCCTTCCTTCCTTTCTTTTTCTTTCTTTTCCATTTCTTTCTTTCCTAAGACAGTGTCTTAGTATGTGATACAGGCTGTCCTTTAACTCATGGTGATCCTCCTTCTCAGCCTCTGGACTGCTGAGATTACAGGTCCACTCCAGCATGCCCAGCACATGCATGAATTTAGCCAGGAAAGGGATGGACTAATAGTAACATAAAATGTAAGTAGATAAACAAAAGTATTGATCCATCATCTATTAGTCTAAAGTGAACCATGTGTAGCCTACTATTTTGTTTAAAGTAATTTATAATTGCAGAAAAAATTTTTTAACTTACAGTGCAACATTTTGAGTAATGTTTCAAAAGTAAGAGATAAAAAGATATATGTTTTTTTAAAAATGGACTTATTTATTTACTTATTTGGTACAGGGACTTGCTACATAGCTCAGACTTGTAATGACACTACTATTGTGCACCCGCACTTCCCTACTTCCACCCTCCCACCCCAGTTTCAGGGACCGGTATGTGTTCCAGGGCCAGCAAAGCATGCCATACCAGGGTTTGCACGTGGGTCCTTGAGCTTGCCAGGCAGGCTCTTAGACCATCAAGCTATCTCCCCAGACCAAAAGGTATCTTCAAATAAACAAAAACATCCATTTTTTCAGTAGATATGTATTAGTAAAAATAAAGACTATCACTGTAGTCTATTTATCTCAGTGATACATATAAAGTACTAAGTGAAAAATTCATAGGTTTTCGTATTGCATTAAAGAATTTCAGCATTTCAGAAGCAGA
>NW_004524589.1:6842790-6852880 GCF_000260255.1 Octodon degus | reverse complement strand
TAGTAAGACATGAATAGTGAGAAGTATAAAATCCAACCATATGCAAAAACTAACAAAACATTCACATGCATGACAAAGTAACACTTAAAATATATACTTAGCATTAAAAGATAGTAAAATTATCTCAAGGGCAGTGGATAATTTGAGGAGTCATGAAAAAGTGTTAGCATTATTTTGAAATCGTAGACAAGAGGCACAATTACTATTTTAAGTTAAAGTTTAGTAAATAAAGCAGATGTATGATTTTCACTAAGCAGCTATTACACAAATAAACTATGGGACCATATAAAGAATAATAAAGTAATACAATTGAAAGAAGAGGGGCCGGTGAATTGTTCAGCAGTGTAAAGTGCCTGCTTAGGCAAATTTAGGCAAAGCACAGGGACTGCAGTTTGATCCCTGGCACCATGTGCCTTGCCAGTCCTGGTCTCAGGGCAGGCTGAGCTGGCCACAGAGAAACAGAGAAGATAATAATGGAAGAAAAATATATACAGCAAAATGAAATAAGTAGAACAGCATATTGTAACATTGTACTTAAATGTTAATATATTAAAAATGCAAATCAGTGATACATATAAAGTACTAAGTGAAAAATTCATAGGTTTTCGTATTGCATTAAAGAATTTCAGCATTTCAGAAGCAGATTTTAAGTGTAAGTATAGGGGTCGGAGAGATGACTCAGTGGAATAAGCGTTTCCCTGGCAAGCGCAAGGGCCTGAGTTCAATCCCCAGTTCCGCCAAAATAAATAAATAAATAAATAAATGTAAGTATAGTGGAAATTTCATTGTTAAATAATAAATATTACATATGCAATTATCTAAATTTGAAAAATATAAAATCATAACATAAACCTAAGTAAAAATGGGCAGTTTCTCCAAAATAAATGTATATAATTTCATGAAGACAAATATGAATATAGGGATTCCAACTAAATAGGTAGATTTACCATTTATAAAATTTGGAAAACATAATACTGCAAATGTATCTTTTTTTCTAATATTGACCTACAGAGTAAATATAATCCCAAAGAAAATCTTAACACTAGAGATAATAAATGTTTCTTTCTAAAACCTATATATAGATTATGAATTATGTATGCAGGCCAAAAACAAACAAAAATCATGAAGCAAAACTATGTTGGAAAATGTCTTCCACCAAATTAACCCTCTTGTCACACAACATATTTTTGCTAAAAGTCCCAATAAATATGTGATCGAATAGTGATTTTTTAAAAATTTTTTAAAAAATTTGTCAATTGCTATTGACAAATAGCAATGAGACAGTTTCAAAACCAATTACTAGTACAGTTTCAATAATTAATACATTGCATATTATTGTCTTAGTGGTTATTCATTGTACAAGATGCAGACTTGATATTCTGTCCACAAACATTATTTGAACAAATCTCTGTGTTCAATGAATTAAGAGAATGCAACTGTATATCTATCCTAAGTATTTTGAATATTCACATGCAAAATGGTCGTTCATTTGTATCCCCCTTTTTTGTTTAATTTTGTCTGAGATGGGTATTCCATTATCATTTAAATATTGTAGGTGCATAAATTCCACAAAATGAAAGGATTTTTTTTCTTTTTTTTTTTTTTTGGTGCCTCAGGCTGCCTGAATGACAGGGCTAGCTGGGGATCAAACTGAGGTTTGATCCTGCTCCTGACTGCCTTTGCATGAGCAGGCGCTTAGAGAACTATGCTAAGGGTAGGCCCCCCAGTGTAGTGATTTGTCAAGAAGTTTCTCTCATATTGTAACAATTTGTATGAATCAAATAGAAATAATACAGTGATTAGGATGAAGACAAATATTAAGTGAAAATACTTGGAGTTTTTTATTATATGTAAAGGTATACCTAGACCAAGTTGTTAGAAGTGGTTGGGGAAATTTGCTAAGTGGTTAAAGCTGAAATTAGGCCAAAGTAGAGTAGATAAGGAAACAGAAACCTGTGAACTATCTCACAGTACGATTGAGATAGTATAAGAGAAATATAACTCCCATGCCATTAGATATCAAATGTGCAGTGTTCATGGTCCCAATCATTAAGGAATGAGGTGATAAACCAAAGGAGAAGTTAGGCAAGTTTTATTGGAAATGAGGAGAGAAGAGTAGCTCCTGGACTTCCAGGAGAGAGCTCAACTGGGGTGGCAGCCAAAGCCTTTGAATCAGGAGTAATTAAAGCCACAATATTACAGTGTGAGTATAGCATGAGTCAAGGTGTAAGGAACCTATATGAACACAAGTATAGCTCTTAGATAATATTGATCCAACAGAGCAATGAGTCACATGGCAAGGTACATGGAAGAATCCAAGACATTTTGGGGAAGGGATGGGTGCAGGTGTTCTGGTCACCACTAGGGCCACTGATGCCTATTTGGACTTAGGGGACTCGGTTGTGCTGATTATAGTATAACATCAAGTTCTTGTTCATTCCGGGCATACGGGTCTGATCGCTGCCTCTTTATCTTGAGGCCTGGCCTTCTGCAAATACACTGTCATCCACAGTTCTGATGTCCTTATTTTTGTGCTGACTTCCTTGAGGCCCTCTGACTGTATATTAATTTCTACTTAATTTAGCTGCCCATTTGATAGAGAGTAGGGTATATAACAGGTAACGATAGAGGAAAATAATATACAGAAAGACAAATTGTGAAAGTCTTGAAGATGGCAATATATAGGTATCTATATGTATCTTTGATTAGAAATTAATAATAGATTTTAAGAATGGCTAATAAGAGTAACATTTTAGGGCAGGGAGGATAGCTTGGTGGTCTAAACACCTGCTTGGCAAGTGGGTTCTATCCCTAGTACCACATGACAGGCCAGTTCCGGAACCCCAGGTACATAGTGTGGGCCCCGAGAACAGGCATGGTGGTGCATGCCTGTAATCCAAGCTCTGGGGAGGCTGAGACAGAGTATCAGTATGAGTCTGAGGTGCGTAGTGCTATGCTGCAATGAATTTTTAGAAAAAAAAGAGATTAACATTTTGATTTAGAAATATTAGGATAATCAAAGTGTAGAATACAATTGAGCTTTTACATGATAAAGTATTCTGTCCTCTTAAAATAGTTTATCTCAGTAGTAGCTTAGAAGGACTTTGAATTTCTACACCTTCCAACTGTAGTGTGTGTGTGTGTGTGTGTGTGTGTGTGTGTGTGTGTGTGTGAAAACCATTATAATAATGAAAGAGACAAACAAACAAAATAGAAAGGTCATGTTATCCACTATACCAATAAATTGAAAAGATTGTATATGAGAACAGTACTCTATAAATTAACCCAACAATACTCACAAGCTATCATAAACCCCATCTACTCCATGATGTGCCATATATTTAATATTTTTTAGTCTGATAATTATTTAAGTTAACATGTTAGTAGGTATATTATCTTGTTGGAGAAATGAGGCAAACTTAAAAGGGAGATACATCAAAAATTCAGAGCATTGAATTATTTCATCAAACAATGTAAGCAAGAAAAAAATAATTCCACATTTTTAAATACTCCATGCTTTTAAACATATTTTCACTAGGTCTAAAAAATATTATGCTTCTGAAATTTTTGGTATTCTAACAGGTAGGAGTAGAAAAACCTCAATGCCAGGTAATTTAGTGTGAATCTTGACAATTTAGTTCAATTTCATCAATAAGATGTAAAATGAAATAAAGGTATAAACACATGGTTGAGTGGACCTATTTATCTTACTACCACTGTGCTTCAGACTAAAGCCATTAGCATCATCCCTTGGTACCACCGGTTTTAAGGTCATTCATTTTTTAATCAGATCTTATAAAAATGCAAAACTCACTCAGCAGGAACAAGAGTGTGGAGCAACAGTATCATCAGCAGGAAATGGCTCTGGGAAGGATATTTGATTGAACACAGGATTTGAAGTTGAAAACATACTTACCCACTCAAGAAATAGCTGATGCATAACAAGGATATTTTCTCTCTGATCTCTATTTTTCACTTTCCTTTCTCTGCCCTGGGTCTCTTTACATTTCTTTGAAGATTTCCCCTGGCTCTAACCCTATCTCTTATCTCTTATCCTCTCAAAAAGACAGAAATTGGCAGGCTTACTAGTGAAGACATAATCTACCTTAGGTTGTCCTTTAAAAGCTACAAAATTCCAGGGTTTAAATTGTATACAGAAAAGCAGTGTAGCACATCAACTGAAAAGCACCCTCACTGTGAGCGAATAGACCTCTGAGAACAGCATGTTCCACTTATTTGACCAGCAAGCTCTGGAAAAGTAGAGACAATGCAAAAATAAGCTACTGTGTCTCTTGAATGGGTTTTACTTCTATATAAAGAAATATTTATGCATGTGTGCATAGAGATTTATTTGTCTGCACACATTGATTGTGTATGTATGTGTGCATGTATAAGTGCAGGTATAAAGCATTAGAAAATGTGCTGTCCCGTGCTGAAAGTAATAGTAACTACCGAAATATAAAGAAACAATTGTGGAGAGTTTGAGTGTCTTTTGCACATCCTCAGAGCTATTCAATTTAAGTGTTTGGGTCACTTTGGGAACAGAGCAGATTGGCACAATCAGAACCACCACACACTGGTGTGTCACATACAAAACACACACCTACATAAAAAGCCTACATAATGTAAGTAAGTTTACATTGGATTGCTACCATATAACAAACAAGGTGATAGATGTGTTTTCCTCAGATTTACAAGGATTTATGAATGACATCTATCATAAAACGTAGTATTTGAAAATTCATTTTTAGGAGGCTATGAAATGTACATCCAAGCAAAATTTATTCAGGTATAATGATGACAGTTATTGATTTATTTTCTCTGTAAGCACATTTATTGAATTTTATATATTATATGATTAATTGATTTAAGTAAAATAATTACCTAAGAATATACACATAGATTGTCTATTCTATTGTAAATATCTTTTAGAAACAGAACATAGCTCAGGAATGATTACATTGTATTTTTTCCTATCTTTTCTTTACTCATTTATGGTTTTATATTTATGAGATTGAGCACAAAACCTTCCACTGAGTTACACAATCAGCTCTTTTATTTTCTTTCTTTCTTTTTTTTTATTTTTTTTTTTTTTGAGTTTGCTTACTAAACCTCTAAGTTTCCCAGACTGAAATTCAATATGCAATTGTCCTACTTCTGCCTCCCAAAGCACTGGAACACAGGCCTTCACGCTAAGCCTGGCTGGAAAGCTAACATTTTCAACAGAACAGAAGTCCAGCTCTGCGACTACTCAATGAACCTGCAGAGCTAAGAACTACCCTTCTGTCTGATGATTTCTCTTTTCAGGCTTTTTTAGGCTATCTTTGACCTTATATAATTTGAACTAGAGCAATTTTACGGTGATTTCACATTTCAATCCCCATTATATCTTTGAGGCTCAGGAAGGGTTGGATATTATTTTAATTGTCATATTAGTTTACAGTGAGTCCATTTATGGTTTTACATTTATAAGATTGAGCACAAACCCTTCCACTGAGTTACACAATCAGCTCTTTTCTTTTTTTTTCAGCTCTGCCACAAAATAGCAATTTATTGATACCATGTTGACAGACATTTGATCCTTATTTTTCATAAAGACTATGATGAGTAAGGTGGTTATTAACATATCTTTATAACTTTATTATTATAATACATTTTACAGTTAGTTTTCTCTTTGTAATATGTTAGAATACACTTCGATGTATTTGATTGTTGCTTTGTATTCTGTTCAAGAATGAAATTTTCCCCTAGCGCTGAGTTAGCAAGTTTTAAAACACTACAAATGTTCTTGCGATTTTAGAATTACTTTTGTGCAGACATGATAAATATGCAGTAAAAATTACAGCTTAAATTCTACGTTTTGATCTTTTCAACTGCTAGAGTTATGGTGATCAAACCTCTGTCCCTGCACTTGCATAAGCTTGCTTTAGCGGCACTTTAGTCCACTGAGCTATCTCACTGGCCCCGGCACATAGACATCTTAATTGCTTTTTCATCTCGTTCCCCACCCTTCCCATGCCCTGCCTCTATTTCTTGCTCCCCTTCCCATTTGAGAAAATCTATCTCCTTTCTTGGTATTGTCTATTTTTATTAGATGCATTGTTGCTTATGTTTTCAATCAATAATGGTCTCATCAGGATGTAGCCCCAGGTGTAGTTTGCAAAGCATCTGTGTGACACAGACATTCACTGGGCACTGGTTCTGATATCCAAGGATGTTCAGGTCTCTATATAAATGGAAAAATATTTTCAGACAATTTATGCATATATTCCATTAACTTATATCATTTTGTATTTCATTGATAGTACCTCCTATAGAAATAGTTTTTATACTGTCATTTGCAGGGAACAATGACAAGAAAAAGTCTGTATATCAATACAGAGGTAGATTTTGTTTATTTCTTATTTTTACCCATAGCTGATTGAACCTGTATAAGTATAGCAACCTTCTGAAAGAACAAGGGATCACAGATGAGATTAAAGAAGAAATTAAACAGCATCTACAATCAAATGAAAATGTAAGCACAATTTACTGGAATCTGTAGGACACAAGGAAAGCAGTCACACAAGGGAAATTTATAGCAGTGAATTCTCACATAAGGAAAGTAAAATGAGGCAAATAAACAACATTATGCTGAAACTCAAGCTTCTGAAATAAAGAAGAAAAAGAAGAGCAAGTCAAGCCCAAAGAAGGCAGGAAATTGCAAAGATCAGAGAAGAAATTAACACCAGGAAGACTAAGAAAACCATGCAAAAATTAGTGAGCCAAAGAGTTTTTATTTGAGATTAAATAAAATTGATAAACCCCTAGACAAGCTTATCAAAAAGAGGAAAGAAAAAAATAAAATTAATACAATTAGGATGAAAAGGGTAGAATCACTGTATATCCAATAGAAATTCAGAAGATCAACAATACCTACTTTGAAAATATTTACTTTCATAAGATAGAAAACACAGAAGAAATAGACAGATTCCTAGACATATATGAATTATGAAATCTGAATCAAGAAGATATAAAAATTCTGAATAACTCCGTATCAGTCAATGAAATTGAAAATGTAATTAAAGCTTACCAACACTATAGCCCAGATCCTGCTGGACTCACTGCTGAATTCTACAAAAAAAAATAGGGATGATTTAATGAAATATAAAAGGAAACAATGCTTCATAACTCATTCTTATAGGCAACTACCACCTTGATATTTAAACCAGAAAAAGACCTGATAAAAAAGAGCCCTACAGGCCAATCTCCCTGATGAATATAAATGCAGGTATCCTCAATAAATCTGGCAAACAAAATGTGGCAAGTGATCAACATTACACACCATGACCAAAGGAGATTCATCTAAGGAATGCAGAGATTGTTCAACACACAAAAATCAAAAAAATATAATACAATGTATCAACAGAGACAAAGACAAAAATCACATGATCATCTCAATAGATGCAGAAAAAGCTTTCAACAAAGTCCAATACTTATTCATGATAAAAAATAAACCTACAGAAAACTGGAAGAGATGGTCTCTACCTTAACCTGATAAAAGCCATCTATGGCAAAACAACAGTGAATATTATGCTAAATGGACAAAAGCTGAAATCCTTAACTTTAAAATCAGGCACAAGACAGAGTGTGCACTATCACCATTCCTATTCAATATATTTCTGGAAATATAAGACAGAGCAATTATGCAAGAGAAAGAATTAAAAAGTATAAGGGTTAGAGAGGAAGTTTAATTATAATTCACAGATGTGGTGATATTCTACATGGAAGACACAAAAAAAAAACTCCACAAAGTAATTGTAGATTTAATTCCCAAATTCAGTAGCATATTGGGATACAAAGCCAGCACTGAAAACTCAATAGTATTTCTATACACAAACAACAAACACACTGAGAGCAAAACCAGTGAACCTATAATTTTAACAATAGCATGCAAAAAAATGAAATACTTAAGAACCAATCTAACAAACAAAGCAAAAGTTCTATAAGGTGAAAAAGAAATCGAAGTTCAAATAGGATTTTGGAAAATGGAAAGGTATTACTTGCTCATGGACAGGAAAATCCAAAATTGCGAAAATGGTCATACTCTCAAAGTTGATACACGCTTTCAATGCAATTATAATTAAAATACCATTAGAACACCTCACAAATCTAGAGAAAATATTCCTAAAATTTATTTGGATCAACAAGAGACCTAGAACGGAAAAATCAATCCTGAGTAACAATATAAAAGCAGTAAGCATCATGACCTCTGATTTGAAATTACACTACAAAGCTCCTGTGATAAAATTATCAAGTACTAGCATGAAGACAGACCTGAGGATCAATGGGACAGATTAGGAGATGCAGACAAAACTACAAACACACTCACTTTCAATCACCTTCTCTTTGACAAAGGGGCCAAACATACTCAGTGGAGGAAAGTTACCTTATTTAATAAGTAGTGCTGAAAAACTGGCTATCCACATGCCAAGACTAAAATTAGATTTCTGTCTATCACCATGCGCTAAACTCAAAATGGATCAAAGACGTAAACACTAAAAACAGAAACACTAAATCCACTGAAGAGAAAGTAAGTAGAAAACTTGAAGTCATAGGAATAAGCAGAGATTTCATAGACAAAAACCCAAAAATGTTTGAGGAATTCTTTAAAATATCAACAACTTGAATCTCACCTTTTTGAAATGTTTCTGCATGTCAAAAGAAATTACTGACAGAGGAAAAAGAAAACCCATGAGTTGGGAAAAAGTGGGCTGACTGGCCCTGAGACAAAGGACTTCTACCTAGAATATATAAAAAACTGAAATTCAAAGATCCAATGAAACAATGGGAACCTGTAATCAACACACACTTCTCAGAAGAAGAAATACCAAAGGCAGATAAATACATGAAATTGTGTTCAACATCATTGGTCATTTGAGAAAAACTAATTAGAACCCACAGAGATTCCTTCTTACCCATAGAAAGAATAGCTATCTTCATGAAATAAACCAACAATAAATGCTGGAGGTGCTGTGTGAAAAAAGGAACACCTCTCCACTGTTGGTGGGAGTGCACTGATAAAACCACTGTGGAAATCAGTGTGGACATTCCTAAAAAAATAGGATTAGAGATTCCATTCAATGCCCCATTCTTCTTCTGGGTTTTTTTCCAGAAGAATTGTAAATATCATATCCCTATAATATATGTGGGCCATGATTATAGCAGTTTGATTTGCTATACCTAAATCTTGGAAACAACTCAATACCTCACAGGAATGGATATAAAAGATGTGGTATTTTTACACAATGGAGTATTATTTAACTATAATGAAAGATAAACTCAAGGCTTTTATAGATAAATGGATGCAACTAGAAACCATACTCATAAGTGAAATAAATCTGCCCTTTGTGTGTAAAAATCATATTGTTTGCCTAATGTAAAATCCAAAAAAAACTAGATAAAATCTGATGTTCTAATACATACTATGAAATGGATATAAACTGCTCAAATGGAAGGAATAACTGGGATGAGGGAAAGAAGAAAAGACAGAAAGAAGAAAGGAAAAAATATATATGCACATACACAAGAGAGCTGGGACAGTTATAATCCTGATTCCTATGGATCTATTGAAAGGAACAGTTAATGCTTAATGTTTTTCTTCTTTTTAATGCTTTTTCTCATGAACTTTGCAAGTTTCTATCTGGTAATCTATATTTTGTGCAGGGTCTCATTACACAGCTCGGACTCAGTGATTCTTCTGTTTCCAGCCTTTCAAATTCTAGGATTACAGACATGCACCATCATGCCCAGACTCTGCTGTCGGCTCAGCATGCCCACGAGTGGGGCCGGTGCTGCATGTGGTGCTAGGGGTTGGACCCTGGTCCCTGTGCTTGCCCAAGCGAGTGCTTAGTATCTTTCCATCCCTATGTCTGGTAATCTGAACAACTAATTTTATGATAACAATATGCAATATAGCAATCGTTGAATTCCTATCATCTCGTTTAGTGAAATTCTTTATCATTTCTAATGTCTCTGTCTCTGTCTGTCTCTGTCTCTCTGTCTTTCTCTGTCTGTCTCTGTCTCTGTCTCTGTCTCTGTCTCTGTCTCT
>NW_004524589.1:6838138-6842620 GCF_000260255.1 Octodon degus | reverse complement strand
TATATTTTTTTGGTACTGGTAATTGAACTTAGGAATTTGTACTCTCTAGGCAGATGCTTATACGACTGAGATATTTCCCAGCTTTTTTATTCTCTTTAAAAAAAAGACAAAAAGAACAATAAAAGCAGATGAAATTCTTTTTCCAAACATCTGTACATGTTGGTCTGAAGGTCTCAGCATTGTAAGATTAAATAATATACTGATATACTTAAAAACAGATAAGAGGATATATACAAATATATAATATCTATCAATTAAAATAAAACTAAAAATGACAAAAAGGAACATATTTCAATAAGTTTACAAGCTTTGGATTTATTTTCCCAGGTCAGCATGTCTATTTTATACAGTACCTATAAAATTCTGAGTCAGAAATTAATTTTATAATTAGTACTGGATATTCACTTAAAATACATGTTTATTTACACTACATACAGAACTATTCTTAAAACAACATGACAATATTAAACTAATATTGAACTCTAAATATCGTTCATTTATTGACTACCCAGAGAATATCCTATCATATTAGGATAGGATTATTTTCTCTGAATGGGTAGTTATACAATAAACACACATGCCTCCACCAAAATTATATAGATATTAAAATTGGTGGTAGTGTTTTGGAGAGATAAATAGAAGAACACTATTCTTCCTGAACTGCTGTGTCTAGTGATTATTCAGAAAATATGATCATTATAACTCAGTATTTGTAATGATTTTTGAATTGGAAATAACACTTGCTAGACACACAACTAGACACATGCCCCAGTTATTTCCTCCGATTTCCTACAGGATAAGAGTAAAAAGCGTCAGTCGCACAAAGTGGGACCAATTTGCCGTGCACCACCTCACAGCTACCTATAATTAGCAGGAAAGGCAGAACACGAAGGCGACAACAGCGTGTGAAGCTTCCTCCACTGAGTACTCCTGCTTTCACAATGACAGCATGTCACTTTAGGTTCCAAAGCACTATTTGTTTATTTGTTTATTTATTTATTTATTATTGTTTTTCTCCTAAGCAGTGCAGCTGCTTCACCAGTTAATGCAGCCAATAGGTTCCTATCTGTCCAGCCATGGCAGAGAATCGCAGCAGCTAGTGGACGCTGTGCCCTGAGAGATGACATCTGCATCTAGGAATTCCGAAACCTCGAGGCGGGAAGCATCCTCCAACGTTCCCTGTTGAACTTCTGACTTGCAAAGTTATAATACTTCCAGCCTGTTTAATGGGTTTGAAGTTTTAATCCAGCAGAGAGTTAGCAGCATCCCACGGTCAGTTGAATGGACTCAAGCTGCTGACTTTGGGCTAGAAATCTTTTTATTTCTCTGGAGTATACTCTCTCCACATGCAGGGAAACAATCAGAACTGAAGACCTCAGTTCCCATTAGGAACATTAACACATAAAATGGGCCTTTATACAGTTTTGCTCATTTCCTTCTATTTTGATATAATTCACAAAGCAGAAAAAGGTCCTGGTTTAAGTATAATATTTCTCAAAATTGGAAGCTTCTGAGATAAACAATTAGAATTATTTTGTGAGTTGATGTTATATACTTTATAGAAAAGATGCCTATGGTATATCCAGACATAAATATGAAGAGTTATAACATGTGGTCAAATAAGAGATAAATTTGCTAACTCTTCTGAATTTTGACTTATTATACCTTTCTAAGAAAATAGAGTGTGAAGAATAGCAAAATGATAGTCATATCATTTTTTTACTCATTAAAAGATTTTTGGTTAGATGACATTTACTTATTTATTCATATTTTATTAGGCCCCAAATGTACACAATACTATAAAATGTGTTAAATTAAGTGAAAATTGGTCATTCAAACAAATATCATAATTATAGCATGTTCTATTCTTTCTGTCCTTTAATATGTTAATTGACATATAAAAATGAAAAATATTATCTATGAAGGAAAACTTTATTAAACTGCTACAACTCAGAAAATATGAACAATTTCCTATTTCTGCATTGAATAGAGTTTGCCAGTTTATCTCCTATTTACATAAGCTTTTGCTAGCTGAATGCCCTGATATGTCTCATAGACATATTGAGATGTTCAGGAGAACTGCAGTATTTGCCTCATGTGGAGATGCATTTTAGTGTCTATTTTTGGATCAGATTTATATGTAATGCCATCTTTACTACTTTCACATTACATCAATTGATTATATAACATTTGTGTCTTTTAAAATATGTACCCTTTATTTTACTCATTGAGTTTCAGAGAATGTGGTTATGATGATTTGAAATTTAGAAATTCCTGAAAAGTTTATGTTGGTAAGCACCAGTTAGTACACAGAGGCTTCTGTGTGCCAGGCAGGCATTCCACCAGTAAGGAATGTCTCCCACCCTCCCCCATACTTAAATCAGTCCTCTCCAAGATCCATGGGATTGTATCTATTACATCATGAGACTCAGTCTTGAGAGTCAGATCCTCCCTTCAAATCACAGAATCAAGGCCCCACAGAAGTCCTTGAATGTAGTGTTTGGGGAACTGCTTCCTGAATGCCATTTATCTTAATCTGACATACAGCCAAGGTGCTGAGCACCCTGGGTCTTAATACACAGCAGTGAGTTATGGCTTATATTTCAAGGATTCCCTGAAAATATTGTGCATTTGGAAGGTGACTGGATCATAGAACAAGATGCAATCCGTGGACCTACTTTGAGATAGGTTAGTGTGAGTAAAGCCTGGAAAGTAATATTCTTATCTCTCTCTCCTTTAGAAATACTTTCTTCCAATATGACTTTTCCTCATACATTTCTTTTTAGAGCCAGCTGAACTTGGACAAAACCAACTAGACACTGTATCAAATAAATCTCTCCTCCTTTACTTTGTTCCAGCAAGAGGAAAGTGATTTAGGTACCCCAGCTGTAAGGTCATTCCCTTGAATATTCAGGGTATGTGGTTAAGAGAATTTGGAACTGGTTTGTGAGAGAGCTTGGAAATTTTGCAGATGCCATCTGAGGAGGCCTATATTGCTGGAAGCAGATTGGATATGTGCTTGTGGTCATATCTCCAAGGATCAGAGTGCTAATAGAAATGCAGACAATTAAGACCAGGCTGAGAAGGAGTCAATGGGATCAAGTGCTCCACTGGCAGTGGAGCGTATGACACATTCGGTGTCTTTCATTCTGGCAAAAGCATGCTTACCTCTGCCCATGTTTTTAGACCTTTCAGAAGATTGAGTTTGCAGGTTGCAGAACACTATAATTGATCCCATGAAGGAAATTTCACAGCAGCACAGGTACTGCTAGCTTCTTACATTCAAACTTGGCATGGGTACTGCTAGCTTCTTATAGCCAGATTAACAGTGAGAATCAGAAGAAAACATCAAGTTGAGTGATTTAATAAATTTGGACCTTGTCCAGAAAGAAAATGCTTACAAATTTGGTGCCATGGAAAACATGATTCCTGAAGGAATTAGGAATAGAAGGAAGCCAAATAACTTGGATCAGAATGTTAAGAAAGGCAAATTTAAGGCATCTCAGGAATCAGCAAGGTCATACTCATCATAAGCTTAAAGGCGCAAAAGCATATTTCATTTGAAAGGAAGGCCTTGGGTTTCTGCTCCAGAAAAGTAGCCAAGGAAATTGATTGCCCAGGATTTTCACACAGTGTTCAGCCATGCATTTGCTCAGAGGCCATAGAAGTTACGTTACCAAGAGGTCGGCTCCTGCCTATACTGGCTGCAGACTTTGGCATCATACGCAAGACTGGTTTGGCACGCAGGCAGAACTGAATGGTTTTACTGTCAGCAAGGCTGTCACCCAGATATCAAAGTGAAGCTTGAAAGGCCATGCAATGCACCCAGGAGAGCACAGTGAGTGGGACTTGGAGAGTGAAGCCAAATGCAGTGGGAGCCTGGGAAACTAGAGATGTAAGGAAGATGGCGCTCTGTTGAGGAAAGACACAAACCGTGAACAGCAAGCCCACATGACACATCATTGCAACTGGCAGTGCCACATGCACTGGGCGACCTCAATCTTAGAGTTCATATCCCACTATAGCTTGCCCCTGGGTGTTGGACACGGACATGCAGGATTTGATGTTTGTCTTGCTGAACCTTGGTCTTGACTGGCCCATTTTTTATCCTCCCATTTCTCCGTTTTAGAATGAGAATATTTTCTCTCTTCCAATATAATGTGGCTCTTTTGTTTTTATTATTCTTCTTATTTTTTATAGAGAATTACAATAAAGAATTCTCTGTGAATCTCAGAGGAAAATTTGGACTTTGACTTTTCAGTAATGCTGCAACCATTAAGACTGTGGACTGTTAAACTCTTCATGATGTTTTCTTTGCCGTGACTCATCCACGTGGCTGACGCAAAGGTTCTACAATCTGAGGGACAGGATCTCAGGATAAATCCCGAGGGGATTTCACTGACCTTCTCAGACCAAAAAGGTACAACTCTTGTTGCATAGGTCCTGCTTTACCTTGGTCTGAACCATTCAGCAGAAAAGTAT
>NW_004524589.1:6834153-6836770 GCF_000260255.1 Octodon degus | reverse complement strand
AATTGGCCCAGGATTTGGCATCATACCTATGATTTCACCTTTAGAGCATATTTTTCTCAAAGCAAGTTTAATGTGTTTTGTTTTTAGTTCTGAATTTAAGAATCATATGTTACCAAAAGAGACTAGAAATGGGGAATTATTTTGTTTTGAAGTCAAATTTTGGTTTTGTTTTATTACATGTTTGTCTTCTGTTGTTCTTGTTGTTTATCTTAGCACATAGTTCTCTATTTCTTTAATGGAAAAAGTCTTGTCAAGATTAATGGATGCAGTATCTTATTGCATAAACTATGATAACTTCTCTCTGAAGATGCTAATAATAGATCCATTATATCAATATTAATTTATTCCAATGAACATACATAATGAGAGGTAAAAAGCATGTAAGTTATTTTGCCTCAAACTTTCAGTATGATTTCTTCTGTTTACTGTTTGTTTTTCTTTTTCCTTGTTCATAGTTTACTGAAATATTTTGTGATTCTTGGCTTTTGGTTTAAGAAAAAAAATTACTGGTCTCCTAGCAGAGAATTGTTTTAAAATGTTTTTATTGATAATGATAATTGAAAGGAAAATAAAGTGAAACAAGCATTGTATAATTTATATACAAAGGTATAATTTTGAAGAGATATTTCTTTTGCCGTAATGAAAGTCAAATATTACTTAGGACTCTGCTCTAGTTCTTTCTCCTGCATGAAAATTAATTCTGCAGCTACCAGGACAATAACTCTAATTATGAGGCTAATCTCAGAGTATGCATCCAAGTTTATATGCATGAACCAGACAATTTGCAAATAAGGGGCTGACATAGAATCTCAGCTTTTTAAAATGCTAATTGATCTTATTATTATTGTTAGCAACTTCTATTTCTAGTGCTTTTCTGGCCCTGAGTTTGATTTGTTCCTCACATCTCACACATAATGATAAGCTAGGTGTTCGTTATCTTTTATCTGAAACCACTGAAGATTTTGCGTAATATTTTTAAATTGATGTACTGAAGTAAATTAAAATGGAGACCAAAACTGAAATATGTCTGTACAGACAAAGCAGTTAGGTCTCTAAGGTTACTTTAAACTTACTGAAATTGCAAACATAAACACCAATAAAGATGAGCTAATTCTTGGGAACACCTATGTAGGAAAAATGAAATTTAAGACCAGCCAATCTGAAGCAGTCAGATAACTACAATTATGTAACTAGAAACCATTCCATAAGATGAACCAGGGGCCAGGGAAATGGCTCAGTGAAATAAGTGCTTCCCTGACAAGCGCAAGGGCCTGAGTTCAATCCCCCAATTCCAGGTTCCCCCAATAAAATAAAATAAAATAATAATAAATAAATAAGATGAACCAGAAAAAGGAAAATGGACTGTATATTTTTGTGTCCTATAAAATCTGGCCCTGTGCTCTCTAGGCAGAACACCTTAGTTGCTTTGTACTTAAACTATTAGAAATTGTCCTATGTTGGGCCAGGGAGACAGCTCAGTGGTCTAAAGCGCCTGCTTAGGCAAGCTTTCGCAAACGCACGGGGATCGCGGTTTGATCCCTCGTACCAAATGCCATGCGGGTCCGGCCTTCTGCGTGGGCTGAGCAGGTCAAAAAAAAAAAAAAAATTGTACTTTGTTTATTTTTAGATATAAGTTGGAACATGAGTCCATGTATCCATAGAAGAGTTCCAACACCAAGTTAGAAGTGGAAATTTGGAAGTATATCGAGGGCTTTGGGAAACCATAAGGTGGGAAGAAGCAGGAACAGGAACGGAGAGCCCCTGACCATGGATATAAACTATGTATGTAATATTCACAGTAAACTTTCATTACTCTTTTAAAGGAGAGGAATATAATGTAGGATCTATCACTTGTATTAAAATTAAAATGAAGTGATTATATTAAATTAACTCAATTTTGTAATGATTTCCGTGAAACAGATTATATATAATTTGGAAATCTAACCTAATTAATATCAGGAATTTCATTCTTCTTATGACAAACCAGTTTTGTATGTGGGATATAACCATAAGATATATGGAAATGGAGAAAATATTTTCTAATATCTCTGTAATGAGAAGATGAAGCATTTGAAATTGGTGGTATAATACGGATTTCTGAAGGAAATGACAATTCAAGTAAATTCAGAAAAACCATAATTCTGTCTCCTCTATTCTGATTTGATTACTGAATGGACATTTGTGTTCTATATTTTCCCTCCTCAATTGCTCTCAGAACACAAAACCACTTACTTTAAATCTGTATGCACACATTGCTAAAACATACATTGAGATGTTCAAATAGTGGCAAATTAAACTATAGAGTTGTTTTATATTTTAAACTCTTGCATAAATGTTTATTTTCTCCCTGCTTAAAAAGTGGTGGCAATAAGTAATCACAAATTTTTACACAGAAATTTAGAAATCTAACTTGATACAACATTGTAGCAGGACAAACCTATGACATTTTTTTCTCTTGTTTTCATTTATTACCTTTTCTTAAAACAAACATTTACTAGACAGTATAGCAGTAATTCATATGACATTGGAAGTAGTATGCTTTTAGAAGACCAGAATGACAGGGATTCCAAGAGTGGCTCTGGTATTACACATTGCTATCTTCGGTGCAGTTGCCTGG
>NW_004524589.1:6817542-6833478 GCF_000260255.1 Octodon degus | reverse complement strand
TACTTAAAATGTAGCTTAAAATTTTTATAACAAAATCAAGCAGAATTAATATATAATCACAGTTTTATTTTATTTATTTATTTATTTATTTATTTTTGTGGAACCAGGGATTGAACACAGGCCCTTGCACTTGCCAGGGAAGTGCTTATTCCACTGAACCATCTCCCCGGCCCCTACACAGTTTTAAATTTTGATCAGTTCCATGCCAATCCTCCAGTCATCTCTTGTGATCAGAGTAAGTGACATGCTGCTCCCCTGTTCTCTCAGTGTACCCCACTTTGTGTACATATTCTTAAATGTTCTGTGAAAAGTCATTATTATAGACATGCATAGTATTGTGGACATTAAGGCCTTGGGATGCCAAGTCAGTAGCAATGAGTATTTGCGCTTTACCTTTTTAAGGTTCTCCAATACTTTTTCTCAACCACTCTGTTCTCTATTGCATGTAAAGACTCTACCGGTATTAGTCAAAGAATCAGGTCACTTGATAAATGGTCAGCGCTTGCTTTTCTGCTCACAAAGGCAATGACTTTGTCTTTAATGAGCATGTGGACTGCTACTGAACTGGATAATATTCTGAAAAGAACAAGTTGAGTATTCCAGAGGAGCTTGTCCCAATGGCTGACATACAGAACAATAAAACCAAAGAGAAATGGAGAAAAAAAAAAAAGACTTCCAAGAAAGCCCCAGACATTTTATTTGTATTTTATGTTGAAGAATAGCATTATCCTTCTAGAGAACTCAAGATGGAGGTGTTGAAATACATTGTCAACATGGGGAGACTTGACTGATCTTTAAAATAATAGTGTTTTAAAAATGTAGAATTCAGTTTTTTAAAAAAAATATACTTAGTACAGGGTCTACAAGGTCTCACTTCATAGATTGGACTCATAGTGATCCTCCTGTTTTCAGTCTCCTGAGCACTGAGATTACAGGCGCACATCACTATGCCCATTCTTAGTTGTCTTAGTGTGCCCCAGTGGTGGGGCCAGCACAGCACACTGGGGATCGAACCCCTGATCATGCATCTGCCCAAGCAGGCACTTTAATCTGCTGAGCTATCTGGCTGGCCCCTTAGAATTGAATATTTTGTACCACTTAAAAGTAATTCACCTTGAGTTGAAAATTTTTGCAGATATTCAATACATAAAAATGTTTTATTTTACTTAAAGGTATTTTTAATTAAAAAAAAAACTCATTAAAGCTGAATGTGTTGGCACAATTTGGTTAGTGGTCCCTGTATTCAGGAGGCTGAGACAGGAGGCTCATGGTTTGAGGCCAGCCAGGGCTACATAGAAAGAACTATCTCAAAATACACAAGTAAACGAGAAATCTGTTTTTCAAAATCGTCTCTTCTAATGTTGTACTAAGGTTAGTCTTTAAAAGAATTTAACACTTACTCAAATGTCACTGCAGTAAAAAAAAAAAATTAAAAATAAATTTCAATTTCTAAAGTAAAAATAAAATTTTATGTGTCATATAACAGATAAACACACAAGCAATAGTTGAGCACACAGAGAACTGTGGAAGCACAATTAAAATTTTCATAAGGAAATAAATTTCACATCAACATGGATGTGAAAATAAAATCATACTTAAATATCCCTAATACAGAGGATACTATAGTGCTCTGTTTAGACATTTTAAGAGATTTGACTTCTTGCTTTCCTGTCCGGGGACAGTAATGGATGATAATTATTTGATGTGCAGTCTAATGCAAAGCAATACTTCCTTTCTTCCACTAGATTAATTCAACAGAATCATGTGAGTTCTGAGCCTTAAGATATTACCCTGGGATAGGCAGATAGCTTGGCAGTGTAAGTGCCTGCCTGGCTAGCACAAGGAGATGGGTTCAATCCCCGCTACAGCATGCTATGCTGGCTCCAGAACCCCAGGTGACCCATGCAGGCCACTGTAATTGGAGTTTCAGTGGCACATGCCTGTAATCCCAGCTAGAATTCAATCAGGTCAAAGAAGGATAAAGCTTAATAAGCTGTTATCCTTCTAATGATCCTGTTGGAAATAGTATTTCCCATTCCCATAGTTGGAGCAGTGTATTTCTACATTTTTGTCCTTCTCAAAGTTAGGTAGTTTTTCCTAAGAGGCATGTTAGAATAGCTTATTATCTTCAAACTATGGTTGTTGGAGTCACCTTATAAGACACCATCAGATTAGTAGTAGAATCACGGTGATATCTGGAGTACACCTCTGATTGATTTTACCTATCAATTTAAACACAGATCTAGTACCATGGCATGAGGAGATATAGGTAGTCAGAAGCCGAATGTCTTCAGTGATGTGCCCCTGAGGTCTCCCAGAGGCATTCCAAGGGGAATTGCTTTAGTGCTAGTAAAGCTGGAGAGATATCTAACACAGATGATCTACTAAGAGGAAATGCTTTAGTCATTACCATGACACAACCTGCAGCAGAACACTCTGGTTATCTCTTTTATAAATGATTATTTCAGGTTTCTCAGGAACAGGATCAAACTGAATTAAATTCATAGATAAGATCAAACACATAGATATAAGTGAGGCAAAGTGGGGCATGTCAGGGACTGGCAGGTTCCCTGTTCTGAAAGATGAAGATGAGTCTCAGCCTTGGGCACCCCAGCAGAAAATAAGTCACTGTTGGGTCCTTCCTAGAGACGTATTCTGGCTGCAAACATTTACCACAGTCAAGGTCCAACTTTCTTTCAGTTGTACACCACAGACTGACTATCTGTTAGTTGAATAAGACAAAATTTCTTGCTTCTAATTGAAACAAATTACAAGTAATATTTTGGTTCCAGAGCTACATAAAGGGAATAGGAAACTTAGAAATCTAAACTTTTGGCTTAAGAGATGCTTAAGTATTTTCTGTATACCTTGGAACTATTAATTCTGATGGAAAAGGTGCTAATATTTTTCTAAAAAACTGAGAACCTAGCATAAAATAATATTTAAAAACTTCATAAAAGGCTTGAGAGATAGTTTGAAATTCTAAGTACTTCCCTGACAAGTGGGTTAGATCCCTGGTACCTCATGCCATGCCAGCTCAAAGCTGGGTGTGGTAGTGCACACCCATAATCCCAGCACTGGGAAAGCTGAGACAGAAGGGTTACTGTGAGTCTGAGCTGTGTACCAAGAGTCCATATTAAATAAACAAATAAAAGATTTTTAAAAACTGCACATATGTATAGACATTTTAATGTTCTGACATGAATGTAAAGACTTATATCAAGGTAGTATATGGAAAAGAAACATATTTACTTAAAACATGATTAAATATTTCTATAGGACAAAACGCTAAATTTAAAACGTTATCATATTTGAAAATTTAGTACAGTGTTATACTATTGCTCATAGCAATTATACTACAATTAAATTTGATTTATTACAATTAAATTTGATCTACTCATGTTTAAGTTCACTTGTCAACGAACCCACGTGGCTGACAAAAGGAATTCTGCAGCTGAGTTTCCTGACCCGTGCTGTCAAGACCGCAATGCTATTGGGCTGCAGCGACACTTGCCCATCAGCCGTGTAACACTGACTCCTGGAGCATTTCCCTTCTTATACTTGAGCAACCGTGCCTGCAAATATATATATTAAGTGAAATATATAGGAAAAGCAAACTGAAATTATTGCATTATAAAACCTTTGGGTAGATAGTCTAAAATAATTAGCTGTGGAGCATATACTTGCACAGAAAATATTAGGAGGATTTCTCCACTGCCTTTTGGTTCTGTATCACCCAACTGACTTCTGCTGTTGATTTCTCCTGACAGTCCCTGGAGTCCTGTGCTCAGAGGCCATGCTAGCCCAAATGCTGTAAGTAAAATAAGTACTGTAGTACTGCTTACACATGAATCTCCCTGAGCACAAAGACCAAATGACACACATATTGTCTCTTCCAATAAATACAAATAGCAATTTGAATCTAGACTTTATAGGGTTCCATCCCCAGCGTGCTTTGCTGGCCCTACCCACAGAGTGTGCTGAGATGGCAATTGACACTGGGCAGGGTGGCATGCGCCTGTAATCCCAGTGCTTGGGAGGCTAAAAACAGGAGAATTACTATGAGCGCAATCTATGTAGTGAGACATTGTATGCCCTGTTGACCCTATCCTAAAATTTAAAAAAAATTAGACTTTGTTCTACTTATAGTGCTTAGGTTCTATCAAAGAAGAGCTAACAGGTTGCATTGTTGAAATGCTATTTGTTTCATATGATACATGACAATCATGCAATGCATATTTTGCTAGGAATTCAGTTTTCAGCTGATATGTATGTATTCTATTAAACGTGGTTATATTTACTTTATTGAAAGTTTCATTTGATAGTACACACTTGTGATGAAATCTCAGTCAAAATAAAGTCATTCACATTTGTTCTAAATCTCACTTAAGCCTATTTGACATGTAGTTTGGGTCTTGACTCAATAGTTTTTTACTTTATACATTTGTAAATTAAGATAGGTATTTGAAACCACATTGGACATTTATGATAACTAAAGTAGGATAAGCTCTATTTATGAAGTTATCATGAATATAAGGAAAAAGATTGTTTCATAAAACTATAATGTATAGAAACTTAGAATTTTTTGAATTCATAGAATATACTGTCTTCATGATCTTATCTGAGGATTATGGATTTTCTTCTTAGCTTAGCACAAATAATTAATTCAAATATTATACAACAACAAAGTCATAAAGCTTGAGCAAAAACAAAATGCTTATTGTTAAAAAGAGTTTTCCATAGCAAAGAGCCATTAATGTCCAAGCTTCCTTTTGATGGCCTTCCAATACTACCCACATAACTTTACTCAAATCTAATGACACAGACTAATGTGAAATCCTTAATCTGAATCTATAGCATATTTCTATGAAAAATTATGGCTTCAATTTTTCAGCGTTTTTATTTCTTTCCTTCTTTCTTTCTTTCTTTCTTTCTTTCTTTCTTTTATTTTAGGGAAGGGTCTACAGGGTGTTCAGGGTCTCACTACTAGATTGGACTCTGTAGTGATCTGCATATTTACAGCCTCCCAAGAGCTGGGATTACAGGTGTGCACCACCACACCCAGTCTCAATTTATCAGCTTTTACATTTCTGTCTTCTACATTCTGATCATGCTTATATGGGTGAATATGACCCAGTTCTTCCTCAAAAGATATAAGAACAAAGAATAAAAATGGTGAAAGATACAGTCAGGAAAGGTTTGAAGATTGTGACAGATGACACTACAATAGAATTTTACCTGTCTCTCCAGATTTAGGTCCTGAATGTCATCCTAGATGACCTAAAATTCAATGTGGATTTTCAGATGCATAATCATGAGTGTTGGAGAATTGCAGTGTTGCTTTGAGTGATCTCTGGGCTATGAAAATGTTTTCTGTATACATTTGATCTTTATATATGCCACAGTTTTTAAACAACTGGCAAATTTATGTTTGTTAGAATACTATGATGGTGTGTTTTTTTTTTTTCCCCAAAATTAAATAATTGAATGGCCACCCTAGAGGCTATAGTTATAGGTAAAGCTAGTGCATGTTTTTGTTTGTTTGTTTTATTCTTTGTTTGTTTGATTTTTGTATTTAGGATAGGGTCTACAAGGTCCACAGGGTCTTACCACGTAGATCGGCCTTGTCGTCACTCTCCTGTTTTCAGCCTCCCATGCACTAGGATTATAGGCACATGCCACCGTGCCCTGTTTCACTCACCATCTCAGTGTACCCCGATGGGATCCAGCCACTGCGCTCTGCCTAAGCAGGCTCTTTAGTCCACTGAGCTATCAGGTCAGCCCGTGTATGCAAAAGAGGGAAGGCATCACAGCTATGATACTGTTTCTTCTATTATTATACATTTGAATAGCTTCTTTGAAGAGACAAATAATCGGCTAAGGATTCCACGACACAAGTATACTAATCAGAGACTCCATCCACTGAGGAAATGAAAGTCATCCAGATCCAATCATGCTCCAGAGGATCCCCTAGCTGCGTGGCAGACTTAGCCGAGCCTCCAAAATGTGAGCTGTGGGGTGGTAAGAAGAAAATGGAAATTGGCACAAATAGCAAGTTAGACTTTGTTTAGAGAGTTCATTTCTGTAACTCTTGCATTGAAACAAAAATCTAAAATAATGTTTCCTGAAAATGTTAAATGATGTCTATTAGTTACTACTTGTATTGTCTCACATTCTTTGCATATTTTAAATTAAGATTACTTAAAGTGTAAGAGGAATTATTATTTTTTTTTCCTTTTTTCTTTCAAACTTGGGGCCTTTTTTTTTTTTTTTTTTTTGCCAGGCAGGCAATTATGCCTCTGAACTGTCTCCTTGGTGTAAGAGAATAATTTTTAAAACTTGCATAGTTCTGTGAGTCTCTCTTTCTCTCATATAAATCTTCTCTGTTAACTATTTGACTGACTTTTTATACTTTAAATAACTTAAATCCCAAATTTGTTCGATTCATATATTAATTCAGGCATTTGAAAGATAAATTTATGTGGATTTACATCATACATTTTTACATTAGAAATTTTTTATTCAATATTTCAATCCTGTTTTTTTCTTTTTCTTTTTTTTTTTTTTTCCAGAACCAGGAATAAACTCAGGCCATTGCGCTTGCCAGGGAAGCACTTATTCCACTGAGCCACCTCCTGGGCCCTCAGTCATGTATTTTGATCTCAGAAAATGTAGTCTAAGTTTAATAGGCAAAAAGCATTGAGGTGTTTAAGTAACTTTAACACAGTAGAATGACAGTGTGCTCTGTTCTAGCAAGGCAGGATAGGATGAAGTCAGAAACAGACCTCAGTAGTACAAGCTGAGTAAGGAGGCAGCACGGTGGGATTATGTCCACTGTGTTGGCGTTTCTGTCTCAGCAGAGCCAGTGGGTCATCTCCAGAAGACTTCAGGCTACTGAGTTTCTTCCTGTGCATGGCTCTATGAATGATGATGATGACCTTATCACTCTATCTATCTCTTCCAAAAGAGGAAGAAACTTTGAGAGAGTGCTTAAGTTTCCAACAAAACTAGACTGAACATTTCATACAACACTTGATATCTCATGGCCTGATCAGATATAATTGCAAATAGGGTTCTCTGCCAAGATGAAAAGAGAGAGCCTACGAATTGTGTTGAATGGGTGCTCACTATAGCCCTCTGAAGACTAGGCACGAGGGAGCTAATGCTTATACAGAAATGGAGCCTGGAGTAAGAGCAGGGCTAGATACAGGCTCTTTGAATATACAGTCATAAACTTTTCAGTATAAAAATCTTTCTCAAACAGAGATACCACAGAAATTATATCATAGAGGAAACAGAAGCAAATGATCTCAGTAATGACAAAATACAATTGTTAAAGTTTTATTTTCCAATGTTTGTCATTTTGTTTTATTTACTTTAGAAAATGACATGATAAAAATTGCAGTTTGGAAGAACTAGTGAAAATTAACATAGATAAAGAAAATAATAGACATAAAGACAAGTGATTAACATAAAGTACCAAGAGCATTTTTCTTTCGTGGTAAATCCTCATATTAAATGATTTGCACCAGGCACTACGACGCTAATTTCCTGTGCTTGTGCATTAAGCTGCCATTTGTTACATCTGCTTCCATTAGTCAATTTGAGTCCTAATGAATGGTCAAATCAAGAGTAACTACAGAGAAAGGAGACAGTGTGGTGGGAAAAATGGGATAAATTATTGCATTATTTTTATTAGTCTATCTGGAAAGTAATTGCATTGATTTATCTTTTCTAAGATGTTTAAATCTCAGTATAATAATCTTCTTGGAAGATTAAGTATCTGGTGAGATCTCACTTTAAAAATAAATATTTGCAGAGTTTGTATAAATGTAAAATATAATAACTTTTAGTTCATTAAAATGATTCATTATTGAAATACACAATTTTCAAAAATCAAGATTTATAGATATAGTAGTCAAGTGAAATAGCGGATGATTTGTAAGCAAGGATGTATCACTTATGGCATATTCAACCACATAAATAAAATCATCGAGAGAGAGCTATAGATCGTGACTTGCTCAATTTGCAGATACTATAAATGCTTAATATAGCACTGACCAATCTAAAAAAAGCAAATGGAGAATTCAACCTCTAAGAATGTCCAAGAAAAAGAAAAGGTATGTTTTTTCTCCTTTTTCCTTTTGCTGTTTGGAATATAGACAAAGAAATCTGAAGTTGAAGCTGTTATTGGCCTCTTAAGTGAATCTGAGAATAGAAGTAACAATTGGAGAAATCTGTCTCCACTCTTCTTTGTAGGAGAGAAGCAAATCTATTAAATACTACAATCACTCATTAAAAACTGAAATAAACCCTGATCAATGCCACGCATGCTACACTTTTGTACTGGTTGATGCATTGTGTCAACTTGAGAAGTTTAGAAGGTTAATTAAGTGACCCAGCAGAAAGCCAAGACTCTTTCTTACCTTGTAAACATCCTCATCCTGTGCAAGAGCAGGGCATGGACATTGTGAGTGTTGTACACTCCCAGCCTCAGGTAGCTGGTTTATACTAAATGGAGGGGAGAGGCTTGCTAGAAGCCACAGCTTTTGCCCTTTCCTTTGCTTGTCACTGTTTTCTGCTGCCGTGCACTTCTGCTTTCTGCCATGTGCCACTCTGCCTGGGAGTCAGCCCAGTCTAGACTGAAACCTCCACAAATTGTGACCTAAATAAACCTTTCCTTCATTACTTTTGGGTGTTGGGTATTTTGTTCCAGTAATGAGTCAAAAGTAATTAAGACAACTTTAATGAAGCAAAGTTTTTAGATCAAACAGCAAAGTTTTACCAATTATTTATTCTCTTATGTATGACTATATTATTAAAGCATAATGTCATGAATCAGTCTCTAAAAATTGAAAGAAAAAAAAGAAAATAAGAGAGAGACAGATGGGAGGAGAGAGAGAGAGAGAGAC
Organism: Octodon degus; assembly: GCF_000260255.1. Taxonomy (NCBI): domain Eukaryota; kingdom Metazoa; phylum Chordata; class Mammalia; order Rodentia; family Octodontidae; genus Octodon; species Octodon degus. Next base: position 6,824,566 of record NW_004524589.1, on the reverse strand, counting down.
ACAGAGAGAGAGAGAGAGAGAGAGAGAGAGAGAGAGAGAGACAGAGAGACAGAGAGACAGAGAGACAGAGAGACAGAGAGACAGAGACAGAGAGAAATTAAGGATTTTTTCTTTTAGCTTTGGTGACCTTTAAATAAGTTGAACATTTCTAAAGAGTTGACATAAAATGTTTTATTTGAAATTAGGGGCTGGGGAGATAGTTCAGGAGACTAAGCACCTTCTTGGCAAGTGCCAGGTCTTGATTTCAATCCCTGGTACTGAGAAAAAGAAAGAAATTAATAAAATTATATTATGAATGTAAAGAAGATGGTATCTTAATTAAAAGAAAATTATTGATTCTTTTCAAACATTAAACATACCTTTGTGTGTATTTCAAGCTTTCATGAATTGAAGACCATAAATATTTTGTCCTATGTTATGATTTTTCTTCATTGAGTAAGAAGTACTTTCAAAATGGTAAGAATTTGATTTTATTTTTCTATTTTTTTTCTTATGCTCAAATCTGGGTTGTTTCGTAGCTACCAAATATTTTGGAATCAGGAGCATAGGATAGGAAGAAAAGATTTACGAAGCTTCATTTTAAGAAATGTAAGTGTCTGGTGAGATAGATCCGCAGACTAAAGTGCCTGCTTAGCTAAGCTTAGGCAAGTACAGGGACCTCGGTTGGATGCCTGGCACCACATACAACGCCAGTCCTGCCCCCAGTGTAGGCTGAGCTGTCCAGAAAAACTAAATAAAATAAAAGTACTCACATCTACCTTATGCATCAATAATTTTTTATTATTGAATTTTGAGCCATATTCCATGAATTTTGAAGTCCAACACAGTACTTTATTTTTAAAGTATACACATATTTTAACATGTAACCATTATACCAGCACTTTACTGAGGAAATGGATTCTTAGAGAAATGGCAGTGAAGTCTCTGTTTGTGAATCTAAGTATATGAAGAAAAGAATCAGAATTTAAAACAACTGCTTTAGAATTGTTGATACAGGGAGAAAAACTGATCTCGGGTGGGTGACCTCCAAACAATATACAGAACCTCCAAATGACATAGGGAAAAAAACGATCTCTGGACCTGACCTGGACGAGTTCGTGTTCTCTAAAATTGAAGAATGAATTTTAGGAACAAATGGAGGTTATGAGTAGAATCTATTTATTGAGTAAAAGAAAGCTCCTGTCCAAGAGAGGGACAGGGGGCCGGAGTGGGTTGTTCCCTGGGGAAGCTATCTATTCCAGGGACTTTTATAGTGTAAAACCATGCTGGGCTAAAGTAGAGAAAGGGGGAATTCGCTTCGGTGGATGTGGGGTGGGACAAAACTATGGTCAACCAATGAGATTACAAGCACCATTGCTCAGATAAAATTGACTGTGCCCAGGACCAAATGGCGAAGCAAGTCACGGAGTGAGCGGGCATTAAAACGGGACAGGGTTTTTTCCTGTTGGAGGTTGGAATATGGGACAGGGTCTCTTCCTGTTGGGGGTTGGGCTACTGACTCACTTTGGTCTTTCCAGGTAAATGATACCTATTTAGAATATCAATCCCAGGTGCTACTCTTTGGCATTTGTTTGGCCTTTAGGTCTTTAGGTCTGGTTCACAGCAGGAGCATCCACCCCTCCCACAGTTGGAAGGCATTTCCTGTTCTGTGCTGTCTCCTTTGAGGGCCTGGCCCTGTCTGACTGCCTATAATATTTCTATTTAATTTGGCTACCTGTAACACTGTCAAAAATGGAGATACGTGCTGGCCCCGCCAGCGGGGCACCCTGAGACTGTGGTTGAGACTGGGCATGGTGACGCACACCTGTATTCCCAGAACTTGGAAGGCTGAAAACAGGAGAATCACTACAAGTGCAATCTACTTGGCAAGACCCTGTAGACCCTGTAGACCTCATATTAAAGTACAAAACAAAACAAAACAAGAAAACAGGAGAGATGAACATAGTAAATATGAGTTTTCAAATTACAAGTACTATCATTCCATCCCAGGACTAATATACAGTACAACTTTGTTTTTTGAGAATAAATTGTTCTGCTCTTAATGGAAAACACTTGCATATCAAAGCACAGAGAGAGGGGTGGAGAGAAGGATGGGGGAGAGAAGGAGAGAGGGAGGGAGAGAGAGAGAGAGAGAGAGAGAGAGAGAGAGAGAGAGAGAGAGAGAGAGAATTAAAACCATTTGTGACCCTGTGATCTTCAGTGAGATGCACTACTTATATTTCAATACATCACTAATTAATCAAATTTAAAATTTCTTTGGGACATTTGCTAGTCCTAAAGAACACTAACATGCCAAGTTAGTCCCAATCCAAGATTTGACTCTATAGGGTTTGGAAGCCAGGAAGGCTGGCCAGATAGCTCAGCAGATTAAAATGCCTGCTTACACGGAGCACAGCAGCCAGGGTTCGATTCACCAGCATCCCAGTGCTAGGGAGGCTGAAAACAGGAGAATTACTATGAGTCCGATCTATGTAGTGAGACCCTGCACATCCTGTACTAAATACCACGAAGAAGCAGGAGGAGGAGGAGGAGGAGGAGGAGGAGGAGGAGGAGGAGCCGCCAAGGGTATCCAGATTTGTATACACACTTACACATGTAGGAACTTGTATGCATCTCTAAAGTCTTAGTTTTACAATAGCCTGCAACCATCATGTATAGCAGAAAGTTTTCCACAAAATTCATGATAATAATGGCATGAGTGGATGAAAATATGGGATTCTTTAAAAAAATAAATGTTTCAAAATAAAGACTATGTGTAAAACAAAACTTTTAGGGACACGATGTCCAGAAATTAATGACTACTGCTATTTTTTCTTTTTAAATACAAAAATTTTAGGGTTTTTTCATTTTGATAATTATCACAAGATTTGAGGAACCTGCTCCTATTTGGCAAAATATGAAAAAAAGAAATTAAATTAGTCATTCTTCATAAATCTAAAAAGACATAGTGTTTATTTGTAAAACTCTCTAAAGACCATTTTTAATTTAAAAATTTCAGCTTTTGTTTTTGAAAAAAAATCCCCTTTGTCTTTGCAGCTATTTACTGTGTCTTTCTACTAAATGAAAGGTTTTCCCTCACCCTTTTTAGAAGAGCACTCCAGGCTTTTCAATAGATAATTGCAATTAACCTTTTTGTGCTTGGTAAAAACAATGTGTTAACTCCAAAGTTTGTTTTGAAGATTAAAAAAGGTGGTGATGCATGCAAAAGTAATTGCGAGTGAGCACAGCACAAAGGGGCCGAAGCACATGCTGGACTTTTTTATTTTCCCCTTGACATGAATTATGCATTTAGTTTAAGTTTACATAAGGATAAAATATAAACAAAAATGCCTTTCAAACAATTTTAACCAAATAGTTGAACTCTAAGGTGTATAATTTTAGGTGTAAGAAATAATTGAATAAAGTTCAATAAAAAAGTTCTGAATTTGGCCAATATAAGTTCAAGTCAGTGCTTGATCACAGGGTACATATCTGTACTGAAAGAACATTAATTGCCTGACCCATACATTGATATTTAAGTTTTGGAATAATGATAGATCCACTATTATTTCATTGAGAATCAAAGAGGATAATTTCTGATGAGTTAGACTGGTCCTAATATATGTAAATTTATTTGTGAACTTTTGTCATAATGTTATAGAATATAAACAGTGCTTTCTCAAAGAGGAATAAAAATACTAAAGGTTATCTTCATGATAATCATCTAAGAGATAGCAAACAAATGAGGAAAGACAATAACATGATAGTTACTATTATTAATGCTCAGAGCAAAATCCATCCTAGGACATTTTCTGCCCAAAAAGAACAGAAACTCATTTGTTGAGAATCATGTAACACCCTATTCCAGGACTTTCAAGAGTGTTTGTTTATCCATTGAGAATGGACAGTATCTTGGGTTGTTGGTCACCTTGCAACGACAGAGAGATTACTGACTTGGGAAGTTGCCTCTGATGCGTTCCTAAGACAAAGGTGGCCACACTGCTCCACTTTAGGCTTGTCAGCCACAAAGCCAGCAATGAAATAGAGCCATAGTTTAAAAATGTATTTAAACCAGAAAATTTGAAATTCAACGTTTCTTATTTAAATATATAATTTGCACACATAAACCTTTTCAGATGTGTACAATAATTATATTAGTAAATTCAGTTCCTTAGATGGAAAAACAAAGGCTTCATTTTGAAACAGAAAATGCATGCTACCTTCTCCGACTTAAAAATTGCAAAATATATTTGTTTTGCGCTTCACATATAAGGAATACCATTCAGTGTAATATTTAAGTTGTGTGTGGCTTCGGCATTTAGCATTATGATGTCAAGTCTTACCCATTTACCTATGAATGGGTCAAGGGTATCTTTTTTATGCGAACGTAGTATTCTCTTGCACCTAAATACCATTTTTCTTACGTCTTCTTTAACTGTCTTGGATCCATTCAGAGTCTCAGCCATTTCCCTCTTAGGCCCTTCCTGGCCTGCAGAGAGGGGAGCTTCCTTCCAGCTATTTGAAGATAGGGCATAAATGCAACCAAGTGACAAAACATTCACAGTATCTTTTATTAAAAATTTTAAGCCCTGCTAGTTTCACTGGCAAATTCACTTCTAGCTACTTTTACTGGAATATGGTATCACTAAAACATAACAGGTTCATACATGTATTGGAATTAATTTCATATTTACTACATTTTCTGTGGCATTGAATCCTCTCTAAAACTGTGATAATTATATCATTTAAAAAGTCAGAAAAAGAAGAAAGGGAAAGGGTAGCAGTGAAGGAAGGTAAAACAAACATAGTTATAAAAGGTTAAAATCTGACACTAACATTTATCACACAATTTCTAAGACCTAGTTCTCAATGATAAGACAAAGCCCTGGTAAGAATTTAAGAACTTCAAGATACCAACAATAAAATCACGACTCTTTGGCAAGTGAATATATCGCATTTCCATGGAACAGCCTTGCATGGAACAGTTGAAAGAAGTTACTAAAATGTTACCTCAATATTTCTTAAAATCAGGCAGAAAAATAATGTGAGGCAAAGAACATACACCTTTTAGAACTACAAAGTCCATGATAATTTTAAATAATGTTTTTTCTTGATTATTAATTTTATTAAGAATGAAATAGCAATGAGATAGTTTCAAAACAGGTTAGTAGGACAGTTACAATAATTAATACATTGCATATCGCTGTCTTCAGACAACAATAGTTATTTATAGTACAAGATGCAGACATAATAACTTATCTAAACACTATTAGTACCAACTTTTCTTCTCATTGAACTAAGAGAAAGTAGCTATATATCTATGCTAAGTATTTTGTATATGCAGATATACATTTTTTGGTAAAAAAAAAAAAGGTCCTTCATTTATATCCCCTTTTTTTGTTTACTTTTGTCAGCAATGGGTATTCCATTGCCATTCAAATATTTTAAGTACATGAATTCAGCAAAGTATGGTCAGATCTCTAAATTTCTGTGTAAAAATTTGTAATTGTTTATTTCTATTTTTTAATAATATTTTTATGGTTGTTTTCACATTCTGTAAGGGTTTAAAGTTTAGCATATCAATGATTGATGGAAAATACCAGTTCCAAGTTATGTCTAAGGTGTTTGATGTTCAGACAGATACTGATGTTAAGCTCAACAGCTTATTTTTTTTTTTTTAACCACTTGAGATCGTTTAATGTTACCAGGACAAGGCTAACACTCTGCGGGGACACGGGGCGGCCGCAGGCACCCTCGAAGCTCCTACCCCACCGTCCTGTCCCATTCAGACCCTTTGGCTCCGCCGTGGGATGCTGGTCCGCAAGAGGAGGGTCAGGGCCCTCAACCTAGCCTTCCGGCGATCGGAGTTCCCCGCACACCCGCGACCCAAACGGAAGCAGAGAACCGGGCCGCCACCCCGGCTCTGCCCGGACGTCTGCGCCGGACGGGGCTCCGAGGAGGCTGCGCGACGAAGGCTGCAGCGAAGCTCCAGAGCGCTGACCTGCCCCCGCACAATACTTACAGCTGGGCTCAAACCACGCGCTACTTAACGTTTAACCCCCGCAAGCGGACACGAGAGCAGGTGAAAGTGCATCACCGGACGCTCAGCCACACTGCCAGGAGGAGCCGCGAGCCAACAGCTTATGTTTTAAATGATCTTTATTTTTATTTTTATTTTTGGGACTGCTCAGCCCACCCTGTGGGTGGGGCTGACATGGTATGTGGTGCTGGGGATCAAACTGTGGTCCTTGTGTTTTGCCTAAGCTTGCCTAAGCAGGTGCTTTAGACCACTAAGCTCTCTCTCCAGCTTCTTAACAGCTTATGTTTTAGGGTAATGATATCATGAAGCTTCTCTTCTGGGGGGGTTAACAAATTAAGTTTGCAGACAAAAAATTAGAGAAAAAGAAGGTCTACAAGGATAGCCAACATTGTGGCCCTAGCCCTTCAAGGTTGGTGAGGACTCAGAACATAAGAGAACCTGTACTGTAATGTCCTAAACTCAGTGGTATCTCAGATTTTCTGATGAAGGAGATTATGGGAACGCAGAGGAAAGTGATTGACGATGTAGTGTGTCTAAGGAGAGTCACATGGAGATAAAACATTCTCTGGCTTTCACAGAGAGCAAATTGGTCAAGCAATGGCTGTGACTCATCCACATGGCTGACACTGACAAAGGATCCACAAACTTCTGTACAGAGTTTCAGGGTAAATCCTGAGGGGATTTGACTGACTTTGTCAGATATAAAAATTACATTTTTTGTTATATAGCTTTCGTTTTATCTTGGCCTTAACCATCCAGCAGAAAAGTATAAAAATGAATATAAAAAGTAAAGCCATATTAATATGCTGAGCTGTAAAAGGCTCAAGTCAAAACTTCTGACATTGCCCGTCCTGTGGATAACCTACCACTATTATAGACTACTGGAATAAATAATGTTAATAATTTCAGTTGCATTTATTTTAAGACGATCTGTAGCAAAATTCAATATTTCCAATTCAGATACTGTTCATGACATATCTAGTTGTTTATATTTTCCTAAAAACA
>NW_004524589.1:6800123-6817442 GCF_000260255.1 Octodon degus | reverse complement strand
ATATATATTAATACAATAAGGGTGTTAAATAGACCAACTTGAATTTTATCAACATGGCTTTTCTAATATTTTTTTCTTTTATCCTGTACTTTGACTATTTAAGTTTTAAATACCTTCTACCAGAATATTTGGTTGTTGTGGATAATGGACTCTAATATAAAAAAAAACCTAGGTAAATATCCAAATAAAACTTTTAGACCATGCATAAATATTATTCATATTTTAATAGCCCTTTGTATAATCTGTATAAACTCCATTTAGGAAAACTATGTATTGTCAAAAATAGGGCGATTCATGTGTTCCTACGTTCTCACTAGTCTTTCTTTCAATTAGAATTTCTCTCCTTAATGAAATTATTCTTTCTGCACCATTTGTTTGCCCTTTCTCAGGAAAATTAGTTTTGCATCCTGTGTTTCTTTATTGTCTTTACTCCCTGCTAATATTTTACACCATAGTTTCCATTGCCTTTTCTTCGAACAGTGTACACTGTTGTCTGCTTCACTGAGTCAGCCTTGCCCAGCACAAATTTATTTTCCTTGAAAGTATGCCATGTGGTTCACTTTCTCCTTTTATTTTAAACTCTACTCTTTTTTATCCTATTATGCTGTGTAAGTGTTGTTATGGCTATGAAGCACCTGTTTCATAGGGACCAGTTACTCCTCATACTCTATGGTCAAGGGTGCAGTCTTGTGAATTTCTCTCCTACACTGGTGAATGCATCTTTATACACGAGGAAGATCTCAAAATATGATGAACATTTAAATTAACAGAAAGAAACTGATTTCACTAAAATAAATTTCACTATTAATCCTTCCAAAAATATTACTGGCCAGGGAAAATATACATACACCATTTTTTTTTCAGAAGCAGTACTTGAAGTCCTGTATCATGAATGTCCTTAGGTGTGTACTGAATCAACTCAAAATGTTGAACTTCTGTGGTTATTTTGACCTTAAGAAAGAACTAGAAGTTGCACACTGCTTGATCTGGTGAACAAGGTGAATTATACAGTGTAATGTTTGTATTTGACAAAAGTCATGCTAAACATAAAATATAATTTGCTTCAGAATGTGGTGAAAATGGATAAATGTGTGTAAAGTGAGGTGGAAAATTTTCAGGAGAATTAATGATAATGTCTCTTTTGATGACATTGTCTTTCTACTACTATAGCATTAGGCATAAAATCATATTTATAATTGTTTTATTTGTATCGATTGCCTCTCACTTCTGTTGAATATATTCATTTGAAAAGTAGACATTGCAATTGTGAAACACCTTGTACATGTGTTAATTTCATTGTTTCTAAATTTTAATTATATTTTTTCCATTAAAAGCTATTGTAATGTACTGTCACATATCTCATGCTTGAATTTCCTCATTAGCCAGCAACATACCATGTATCAGTATCAGGCTAACATGGGGTGTGCTTTTAGTGACATACCTGAATGGGTTACTCTGCTGTAATACTCTATATGGTGTTGTATTTAATAGCTCCAAATTGATGTTCACACTTCCATTCAAAATCCTGCTTCCCGAAGGTCTTTATCCAGTGTGTTACCCTCCAAGAAGACTCCACTATTGCAGAAGTTCAAAACAATAAAACAAAAACATATTGCAAGTAGACTAATAAAAATGAGAAGCAAACGGCAGCCCATGCTATGCTGCGCTTCTGGCTTTGCTTTGCAGTATTTCTTTCATTTTTTTGTTGAGATTATATCTTCCTAGAGAGAATTGAAACTAAAAACACTATATTCCTAATCTTTTATCACCCTCTTTCACTTTTGAGTGTTATATGATATTTTTGGAGTGAGTAGGTCCCATTTTATGGAGTAAAAATTTGAGATTTTGAACACAGACTGAATACAGAATATGTATCGTCTCCCTCTCATTTTTCTGCTCTGTGATTTTTCTGTTGTGGCGTTGTGTAAATCAGATTTCCATTACTGTAACAAATACTGTGACAAAAATACCATGTGAGATGGAGGTGATCATTTTGGCTCACAGTTTGATGACTTCCACCCATGGTTAGGTGCTCACATTGCTTTTGAGCTTATCATGAGGCAGTTCATCATGGCAGAGGACTTGTGGGGGGAGAAGAGCTTTTCAGATCAAAGTGGCTGGGAAGTGAAAAGAAAAGAATACCAGCTCTACAGTCTGCTTTTGGGGTCTGTCATCAGCTCCTTCTTAAAGTTGCATTGTCTGTCCATTTTGTATCTGTGTATTCAAAGTGGTTAGGATAGATATATAGTTGCATTCTCTTAATGAATAGAATGATTTGTTCTAATGGTGTTTGTAAATAGGATCACAAGTCCACTTCTTGTACAGCAATTAACCACTAAGAAGAATATATGCAGTGTATTATTTGTTGAAACTGTACTTCCGATTTGATTTGAAACTGTCTCATTGCTGTTTATCAATAAAACTTTGAAAAAAAATTTAAAAAAAAAGTTGCATTGTCTATCAACAGAAGCAGGCTGAGAACCAGGACAGTAACACATGGGTCTGTGGGAGAGAGGTAGGGTCAAACTACAGTATATACTGACTTCTCTAACATTAGACAGAAGATGTAGCTTATAATTCTCTTATTTTGCATTGATTTCCAATCACTTCTCTTTAATATATGTTGAAGATACCAGTGCTTTCTTCCAGTTGCTTATTTTAGCTTATAGTTTATTTTTATATTTCCATATATGTGTTTTTTACTATCTCCATTTTAGGAGATGGTAATAATTACTTAAATTAGAGTCCTTATATTGACTTCAATTGAACTAGCTGACCCTGATTTGTAATGTAATATTTTTGTCATAAAGATGAAATTTATTTTGTTTACTCATTTTTGTAACATCCCTGTTTTGACTACTTTCAGAAAGTAAGATAAAGTTTTTTGAAGATGCAAAGATCTGTTATCTTCAAGAATACAGTGAGAGGGGCTGGAGAGATGGCTCAGTGGTCTAAAGCACCTACTTAGAACAAACTTAGCAAAGCACAGGGACCGCGGTTCAATCCCCCAGCACCACATGCCAGCCAGCCCCGCCTCCTGGTGGGCTGAGCTGGCCACACACGTACACACACACACACACACACACACACACACACACAAAAAAAATAATAATAATAATAAAAAAGAAGAACACAGTGAGAGAGGGCCTGCCAGATAGTTCAGCAAACTAAGTGCCTGCTTTGGCAAGCACAGAGACCAGGGTTTGATTCTTGGTCCTGCATGCCCCTCCAGCCCTGCCTCTGGGGTGCAGCTGAGCCAGTGAAAGAGTCTGGGCGTGGTGGCTTAAACCTGTAAGTCCAGTGCTGGGGAGTATGAAAACAGGAGGATCACTATGAGTCTGAACTGTGTAGTGAGATCCTACCTAATACACACACACAAGAAAAGAATACAGTAAGGTACTTGAATTGTTCTAGTTTTACTTCCAGAACACAGAAATGACAACTTGCATAAATAATAACAGAAGTACAACCAGAAAGACAATAGAGGAAATGGTAACTTAGTTATGTTTTTTGCAGATACATAAAAAGTGAATGAGGCTCTAATTATTGTCCACTTTTAGTTTGCTTTTTAACAATGAAAACAAAGTGCAAGACATTTCACTTAAATATCACTAAACTGCAAGTCAACTGCCAATTGGAATCATTAAGGAGTCCCTAGACTGTATGATCTCTGATAGACATCACATTTTCCAGACTCAGCTGTAGAATTATGTTAGTATAGGGACCACAGGATCTTACTATACAGAATGGACTTGTAGTAATCTTCCTGTTTTCAGCCTTCCATGTGGTGGCATTACAGGTATGCACCGCCATGCGCAGTCTCAGTCACCATCTCAGTGCACCCTGGGGGTGGGGCCAATGCTGCATGCTGGGGATTGAACCCCAGTCCCTGAGCCTGTCTAAGCAAGTGCATTAGTCCACTGAGCTGTTTGGCTAGCCCCATTAAAATAGTAATAATTGTCATCAATTCATATTTTCCAACAAATGATTCTATCAGATAGAGAATTGGGTGCCAAATCATCTGAGCGTGAAAGGGTATCTCTAGCATTGTGTGCCAGGAACATGTATGTATAAATTATATGAATCATTTAAATCAAGCTTAATGAAGAAATCTAAGAGAGTAGTCACAGGGAACAAGTGACTCTACATATTTAGGGTTATATTTTATCCATTATGTGAAATAAAAATTCAGTTCTATGGGGAAATTAATTTCATTCAAGTGGCATGTGCTTAGTGGCTACCATATGTCAAAAAGAAATAAATATTCTTTTGACATTTCTATTTGATGACTGTTATAAAATGTATTGGACATGCAGGCTGATATAACATAGGTCAATGAAAATTGAATCAGGTACATTTTAACTCAAATTTACACTCTCCTATTAGTAAAATATATAACATTTTATTTAGTTTTTCAACTTTCAGTTTTGTGCATTAAACTGTTCAAAATTTATTTATAGAAAGTGTTTTTGTAGGATTAAATGAAAAATAAAGAAGAAACAATAACAACAACATAAGATTTACCACAAATCTCCAATTAAATCTAGTTAACACTATTTTTAGAAAATGATATCCACTTTGCTTATATATAAATCCATAGGTTCAAGAGACATATTTTAAGAAAATAATTGTCAAGCATGTACTGTGTTTTATCTTTAAGTGCTTTTATAAATGCTGCATTTTTTTAATTAACATGTTTTTGACAAGACATTTTTAGGTAGATTAGGAATTTGTGATTTTAATTTTGCTTTGTGACTCCAGCCAATTATTGAAAAATGGATAAATTTCATAAACAATAAATTTAATAGTTAATATTTAATAAGAAATGTATTAGATTTTCTACCTCACAGGTTTAGATATACCTAGAATAGAAAAGATATATGTTATACTCCTCACTGCAAACGAAGCAGGCATCTTTAAAACCATGGAATAAATTTAATTTTCAAAATCATGAGATACATAAATCACTTTTGATAAATATAATTTAAAATATATTTAATGCATCCTAATTCTTATTTAACAAGCAATAATTTACCTTCACAACCTATGGAGATAAAAATGAAGTATAAGAAGTAAAGCCATGCTGTTATGTGGAGCTGTAGGGGACTCAGGTCAACAATTTCTGGCATTGCCAGTGAAGCAGAAGACCCAATGCTATTATGGGCTACTGGACTCTTTTAGAATATTTTGCTGAGTTTACACACCTATAATATTTAAATGATGCAACTTAACAAAAAAAGGGGTACAGATGAATGTCTATTTTGTATCTGTGTATTCAGAGTGGTTACGATAGATATATAGTTACATTCTCTTAATGAATAGAGTGATTTGTTCTAATGGTGTTTGTAAATAAGATATCAAGTCTGCATCTTGTACAGCAATTAACCACTAGGAAGAATGTATGCAATGTGTTAATTATTGAAACTGTCCTAACAATTTGGTTTGAAACTGTCTCATTGCTATTTGTTTATCAATAAAATAATGGGAGAAAAACCTATGGAGGAGAAAAAAACAATGGTATATGTTATATAGAATGACAAGCCTAGTATAACATAGGTTGACTAAAATGGAAAAATATTGGTTTTCTTCATAAACGTGAATGGCATATCCGTGTATATGCCCAACACAGCTAGTGTGTTCTGAGACTATAAGCTCAAAAAGAATCTCATTCATGTCCTTGGAGATGTTAAATACACATAAGGGAGACAAAACCTGTATTAACACTCAGATGCAAAATGGTAACTCAGCCCTGTTCTGAAGCCAGCTGTGTGGAGGAAGGGGAAGAGAATCAGACCAGCCTCAGTTGGAGGATTGCGTTCAGGTTTTACAGATGGTGGAATGCCTCCATAAATCTCTAAAGAGTAATAAACATTTCACTAGGCATCTGTCTTTCTTCATTTCTGAGACAAAATTACCCAAAGTCAAAAGAAGAAAGGCTCATGCCGCTTGCAGTCTGTAGCAGTTTCAGTCCAGAGCTGGCTGACTTGAAGGCAGGGTGGCGTGGCAGCTGGTGGCACAGAGAAGATAGCGTTCCTGGTGTGACAGGCAGAAGGCAGCCAGCAGCAAGAAACAAGCAACATCCGCCTTTGCCTTTTATCCGGTCCAGGCTACCAGCTTATGAGCTGCGCCAGCCAGGACTATTTCTAATTGGTGTGCTAAATTAGTGTCATGCAAGTTTAATGCCAGTGTCACACACAACCTAGATCCAGCCAGCACAGAAAAAAGAAAGAAAAGCTATGAATGAATGAAGTTTTGGGGGAACATCTTGTTATGAGCCATAACCACATCAAAGATTGGAAAAGAAAAAGAAAATATTCAAGAGAACATTCAAGAACACCAAACAATATAATACGGGCAAATTGTGATATCAAAGTGCTGCAAAAGGGACTAAATAGTAAAAATGAAACCTGACATTTTAAAAATCTATGTGTGAAGCTCATAATAAATGTTATAATGAAAATTCTTTCAAGAATCTGAAGGTTTCAAGTCTGAACATGACTTGATCCTAGTACACTTTCAGAAAGATAACACTTAGCAAAAGCATCGTTGATAGAAATGTGGAAAAATGCAGGAAGGTTCTGTTAGGTCTTACAGAATCCATATAGAAGTTGAAGGCCTGTTGTCAGCCCTTGGTTGTGAGAAATGAGAGGAGAAAACACATTGGTTCTTAGTGGAATTCTGTGATTTATTAAATATGGCAAATGAAGGAGATACACTTGTAAAATAAATTTTTAAAAATATATGTGGAATGAAACTTAAACCTCCTCTCAATCTGGTACATTATTATTTGGACTTTTAAATATTACTGTAAGAAAATTATTCATAGAAGTAACGCCTAAGGCATACTTGAAAATCTATGAAATTCATCATAGTACAACTAAATAAAGGATATTATAAGAAGGGTGATAGGTTATAGAAAAGAAAGACATCTGGATTTTCATAAAGCAAATTGAATTCTGCCGATTGACTTTTAATTATTACATTAAAAGGATAAAATGAAGACAGCAGCTTTCTTACTAACATTAAATATATACTTATATCCCATATTTCTTATTAATTTCAGTCATAGAGTCCAGAAATCTAGGGTTTTGTTTTGTTTTTTTTTTTTTTTTTTTTTGAACCTGGGATAGAACTCAGGCCCTTGCACTTGCCAGGCAAATGCTTATTCTACTGAGCCACCTCCCCGGCCTCTATGGTAGTATTATGAATTAAAATACATGCTTATTGCCATTTTTATTATTTGGTATTTATTTAATATTTATAAATGGAGGCTTGTTTTTCTAATAAAGATTACATTTAGCTTCATGAAGGATTTCAGAAATTAGAAAAAAAAAAGACCTTGCACTCATATGGTTTAACTTCATTATTTTAAAAATAAAGTCATCAGAGAACATACTAGTTGAACAACAAAATATATGAGTCCAGTGCAACACAAATTGTTGACAGGCCCTAATCTAGAGTAAGTGTGTTAAGTGTTTAATATTTCCTTTTCCCAAAATAATACTACTACAGTGATAGCTCTCCATGGTTTTAACGTTAGCAAAGTAAGAATGTATTTTTCACTAAAACAAGTTCATTCTATAACCAAGTAAATGATCCTGAAAACAGCTTTACACCGATGGCTTCTAATTGAAATTTAGGACAGGAGCTTAATTTCACCAGCTGTTCTTATTGGAATGGAAAGTCTGTTGAAAAACACAAACCTGCATTCAGGGAGTTGCAAAATGTGTTAGGAGTGGTCAAGCAAGATCTTAAAACAATAGAATTTTTGTATTAAGTGTCATTTATTTATGTATTTATTTATTCTTCTATACAACCACTGTTCTGGCTAAGGAGCGCACCTTTATGACTGTGTGGCTCTATAAGCACAAGGTTTTATGCACTAATATTAGAAGACTATTAAGGCTGATATATAACTTAAAGTAGCATATTATAAATACATGATATATTTATTGGTTCTCTTGTGAAGCAGCAGCCAGAGGCTGAAATAATATCACTCCAAAAAATAATTTGCAAAAATCATATTCAAGTATTTTCTACTTAATCCTTTCTTTTATGGACTTAGGATGATGGAACTGTATTTGACCATTTGGCTGAGAAAAATGAGAAAATCACAATAAATCACACATTTTAAGAAGTCTAAAAGCTTTCTGTACAAGGCTGATAAGTCACAACCAATAACTTTTCCCAAAATCTGTGAGATGAAAGTGCTGGTGGACATGTCTGAGCATCATAGTTTGTCTCTTTAATAATCACATATGAATTTGTCTGTGTACCTCATCACAACTGTCTCTTGCTTTTTTAAGAAAATAATCTGTATTCATGACATACAGAGAAAACAACATATATTGGTGTATCTACAAATGAAGATAGATAGATAGATAGATAGATAGATAGATAGATAGATAGATAGATAGATAAATAGATAGATATCTGTACTACTTGCCCAAATTTTCCATAATGAAACAGGGAGTTTTTCTTTTGCCAAATGCTTAGATCTTTGCTGCTCACGAGATTTTTCTTAACATCCACCACATTTAGCGCTTTCAGTTAATGCTTTCTCTCATGCACTTTCAACTGATTTTATACTGTCATTTTTTTTCAAGAATATTCTATCTTTTAGAAATGAATTAGATTCTTTAAGAGGCATCTTTCATTTAGGCTCTGACCCTACACCTAGACCCTCCTCACGTGATGCCCTCGTGAGCTGTCTATGTCTTCCCTCCTCTACCATCCTTCAGCCTTGGTCATGCAGACATTGTAGATCATCAATCAAAAGTGCTTCTTTCCTAAGTCAACACTGATTTACATATTACCAAACTCTAAGCCCATACTTCAATTCTTAAATTGCTCAACTTCATTTCTGATTTGTCATAACTGAGTGTCTCCCCTTCTCCCTGGCCTCTGATTCACTGAGGTCTGTCCCTTGAACACTCTCACTGCTGTTTGACAATGTCATTTCTGAGTCTTCTTTATTATCCAGACTCCAAATTTTGATTTTTTCCTGTGATGTTTCCTAGGCCTCCTTTTCAAAGACCTACCTCTATGGTTTATACCTAATTAACTTGGTCCCTTCAGATGTATTTTCTACATATCCATATGTAGGTATAATCTAAAGCTGATAATCTTCTATGCAGACCAATAAGCAGCATTTAAAGCAAATACTCTAAGTTCTAAAAATACACATGTATATCACACATATTCCATGTGAAACACTTGACTTTGTTACATATGGACTGCTCCTCTCAATCGCTGACTCTACCACATTGTTAACCATAATGCCCAGGAGTGTTTCTGGACACAACTCATTTCACTCACAATGAAATCCAAATATTTTAACATACAGAATGAAGTGTACATGTCCTCAGCCTAACTTAGGGCCTAAAAAGTATATTACACTGAAAAAAAGTTTTACTTCCACAGTGATGAATTTAACATGCTTTTGACTAAGTTATTTTCACTAAGTCCAACTGGGCATTGTATATAAAATTATTCTAAAATGACATAAAAAGGAAACTAGGGAGGCTGGGAATCAAAGTAAGACAGATAGGTACATTTCCCTGATGGCTGGCAAGAGAGTTCAGCGGACTAAGCACCTGTTTAAACAAGTGCGGGGGCCAGGGTTCGATCACCGGTACTGCATGCCCACGCTGGCTCCACGCCCAGTCCGGGCGTGGAGCGCGTGCCTGTAATCGCAGTGCTGAGGAGGCTGAAAACTGGAGGATCACTACAAGTCCGAGCTTCATAGTGAGAGCCTGCACCAAGCACATAAATGAAAAGAAAAGAGAAAATGCAGAAGTCAGTAACTCAAAACCATCAACAAATGCAGTAAGGACTTAAGACGAAAAATTCCAGACATAGGATCCAAAAAAACAGAAGCTCAATAACACAGAAAAAAATCTTAGGCGATGAACACTGTATTTCAGCTCAACATCACAAAAAAAAAAAAAAAAAAAAAAAAAAAAAAAAACTGCTTTCAATCCAGCAAATGCCAAGTGAAGAGCTGCAGAGAGCTCCAGCTTCCCTGTTGTGCAGATATTGGGAATCACGTGGGCGGTAGAACGGTCATCCTTCCTTTCCTGTAACAAACCCAGCTGCACGCTGTAGCGGGAAGGCTCAGGCAGGCTGGAAGCGCAGCACTGCCTGGAGCAATGAGCATGCTGTGCTATCCTGCTCCTTGGCCTGGTGCGAGAAGCAGCCGCCCAGGGACCAGGAAAGACTTTCCCTACTGCCCAACCCGGAAAGCCAGCCCACAGACTGCAGGGATCCGTGAGAAACAGAATTCTCAGCTTTGTACTAGTGTGAGGAAAGCCCTGGAGTTCTCCCCCTGCGGTAGAGTGCAGAGCCCTGTTCCCTTCACCGGAGGAGCACTGCCCAGGAATGCCTGGGAAGATACGCTTTGTGAATACGTGTGGTGGGGAGGAGAATTGGAGAGCTTGTGAAAGGAGTGAGGGAAAGCAGGAAGGAAATGCTTTAAGGACTCAGGAGCGCACAGAGATAACAATGCAGTACTGTCTAGCAAGTCCTACTGCACGAGAGCTGCATGACCAAAGAATACAATATCAAATCAATTGCTTGAGTAAATTTGAATCCTCATTTGTATAATGATATAAATAGTGCCAAGTTGTCATTGTTGTGGCAATTATAAATAGCCTTCATAAAGAACCCAGAAGGCTGGCTGAATAGTTCAGTGGATTAAAGCGCCTGTAAGCAGGCTCAGGGGCCAAGAGGTCGATTCTCGGGTCTGCCGTGCCGGCGCCCGCCCCCCCCCCCCCGGAGGCTCACTGAGATGGCAAGTGAGACTGGGCTTGGTGGCCCAGCTCTTGGGAGGCTGTAAACGGAGAGTCACTAAGAGTCTGATCTAGTAATGAAACTCTGAACACCCTGTAGACCCTTAAAAAAAAAAAAAAAAAAAAAACAGAACAAGCTCTGTAATATAGTGATTTATTAAAAGATGCTATCACTATATAATAAATAGTTATAACTTTCAAAAACTATAAAATATATGTATTTCTAAAGCTCTTGTTTCAGTGTCCCCCTCACCCTGGTCGCTAGTGATTAGAGTGGGAAGTCAGGCCTGTGTTTTGTTTCGACAGAGATTCAAGAAACATCAGTGAAGAAGGCAAGAAAACATGTTGCATGTTTACCATGCACACATCCGGCCTCATGTTTTCCTTCGCTACATCTTCCCAGCATCCCCAGTCCTAAATACAATTTTAGCGTTCCTCTTTGCCAGTGTGCTCAAGCTTAATGATTTGAGAATATTTTTCCGTCATTATCTCCTAAGTAACGGGTTTGTGCTTGTCGGCTGCCCAGCGAGCCAGGCTGCACGTTTCTTGCGTAGCACATTTATTTCCTTTGAATCAAGGGTCAAAATGTGCCCGCTCTATAGTTTTCGTCCATGAACTTCATCTTATTATCTCTGCTTTTTAATAATACAAAGATGGGAGTTTACTGACACAAAATGTTACTAGCAAAATTCGCAATTCAATAGCAATGTAAAAATGAAAGCCATTATAATTAGATTATTGTGTTCCAATATCCTTCTTATTATACTACTCTGTAAACTCTTTGCTATACTGAACATTCTTAGTCTTTTAGTGCTATGATAATGCATGTGATCTCGTACTGGCCAGGCAGGTGCTTATGCCACTGAGCTATCTCCCCAGCCCATGATAAAATATTTTCCTGCTATCATTTGCCTTCCCTCATCATGCATATTATTTATGGATTCATGACATCACTATCCATTTGTATTTACATTTAGAAAATTGAAATTATTTAGAAACATTGTGATTCTTTATACTTTCTGAAAAGACCATACATTGATTTTAAATTGCTGGGATTCAGTGATGGGGTGAACACAATGCTACTGATAGATTAAACCGCAAATACTTAGAGGTTCACTGATCATTTTAGAGAAAAATGGATCAACTGTATTTTTTAATTTAAAAATATTTGTATTAATGTCAGCAAGGTCATCTCTCACAAGTGTCAGAAGGCGAGATCTAAAGTTCTGTGGTGCTCTAGCCTTACAGTAACCAAAGCACACTAAATCTTGCTATCCACCAAACATACTCAGAATGCAAACCCATGAAAACTACATGTTCATGCTATTTATAACTTTGCAAGATCCACTTTACTGTGTTGAGCCCAGGTTTTTACCATTTTGTTTCAATGGCATTGCAGCCCTGCACTGCATTTTCTTCCTTGTGTTTACAGAAGTGGATTTTGGCAAACCACTCAATGTATTTTATAAGTGGATTTTGGAAGGTTTTAGAAATCACAGTACTCAATACATTTAAGTTTCAACATTAAAAAAGAATCTTGTGGGGCCAGGGAGATAGCTCAGTAGAATAAGTGCTTGCCTGGCAAGGGCAAGGGCCTGAGTTCAATCCTCAGTTCTGAAGAAAAAAAAAAAAATCTTTAGCATTGCCTAAAATTAATAAGGAAAATTTTACAATTGTTTCATGAATTACCTTTTTAATATTTTAAAAATGTGTATACACAATCTCATGATTATAACAACAAACATTCCAAAATTCATGTGATATTTTGTAAAACTGCTGCATTTCTCCTAACCATAGGTATACATGGTTCGACTCTACTTTCTTTAATTGGTCCTGCTTCTTTCCTTGTCTCTTTCATGTTTGTTAAGTTTTAACAAGGCAGAGTGAAGGATGGAGCAATTTAGGCAGGCCAGATAGGGCTGACCTAGCACAGGTGTCCCTCTATCACTAAAACATACCAGGCAGGTATCAAACTGAGTTGATTCTGCCTCAGTCTCTCCTATTTGTAAGGTGAATTGGATACTATGCTAGGCCTTGTTTGTCTTAGGATCCGTCTCCTACAAAGCTAGTTTGCCAGAGGGATTTGAAAAATGTTGGAGACGGTATCTAGAAAAGCCTTAGAATATTGAAATCAGAGTAAATAAAAGTGGGTGCAAGATTATGGTCAGAACTCAGAAAACCAGAATGCTAATATGAATGCAGATAATAAAGCCAGGATGGTTCTGTCCGTGGCCTTTGTCAAGGGCAAAAGCTATATTTGCAGTCAAAGACCAACTGTGTTACACATGGCACATAATTACTATTCCTTTTGTCCATGTCTTGACAGTTTGAGGGAGGCTGAAATTAAGGGAACACTTAATCTGGTAGTTGCAACAATCAGGCTGTGGTAATGGATTTCTGGTTCTTTTTAGTCAGAAATACGATGGAATATGAGAAACAAGAAACAGAGCTGTAGCAATCAGGTTTTTAAGACAAAGGAATTGATAAGGGAACATAATTTATAGTATTATTGTATAATAGCCACCCAAAGAGTCAAAAGCAAGAGAGTGCAGGAGATCTGTCCACACAGTAGTGACTCAAAGAATCAAGATGAGGACCTGGATCCCTCGGCAATCCTCTGCCCAAGTCTAGCTGAAGACCTGCAGCCCATGGCACTGTCCCACGTGAGTCCAGCTGGAGGCCTAGAGCCCACAACAATGTCTCATGCAAATCTGTACAAAGATATGCACTGGGAAGTGCCAAAGGTCAGTGGTGGGAGCCAGAAAATCTGTACCACTTGAATGAAGGACCTGGGCCAGCAGGCTAAGGGATCTACACTGGAACCAGAAAGGGATGCTCAACTTAAAGGTCAGAGCTCTTCCATAAAGAACCACAGTCATCCTAAGCAAAAATGAAGTCCTGAGATCCTCCATTCATGATAACAACAAACAAGCTTATATTAGGAAAGCCAGCCCAGCAAGCTTCTCCAGGAGAATAAATAGCATACCATCTTCCCCTCTAGTTTCTCATTCTGTGCTGCTGGTAACAATCCTCAGGTGAGTTTTCCACACCCAGAACCAGGCTGATGCCATGCAGCTGAGTGTCACCAGTTGACTATCAGTCAATCTATCCCAAGAGATAAATAATTTGAAGTATTTCTAGTTTCATCACAAAAGAAGTACTTGAAAAGTTAAGGAGGGGATCAGAGAGCATGGTTGCTGAAGAGATTAGTACTTTGATTTAGGTAAATGTCCCCAAATATCTCACATTCACAGGGAAGAACTGTGTGGAGGGATCGGTTCACTGGATGTGACCTAGAAGAGCATGTTGCTGTTCTCCTCTTCTCTCTCCCTAATGGTCAGGAGCTGAGAACAGTGTTTTCTTTGTTCTGCTTTTCTCTCCTCTTTTTCTTCCTTGGAGATTTCTAACCTTAAACTAAATGCATGATCTAAATTAGATTTCTTCTCCTTTAGGTTACAGGTTTTGGTTATTAACTTACAGCAAGAGAAAAGTGACCAAGACAGATTTGGGTACTAGAGAAGTGGGTTGCTATACTTGCTATGACTATACCTGACTGTGCAGGTTAGAAGCCTTAAAACTGATTGGCAGGAGGTATTTGGGAGGTGTTGGGGATGCTGCAAGAGAGGCCCTGAAATCCTATAATTCAAGCTGGATGCAAATTTGTATTCCGAGCTAAGAAGACTGGAATGTTTGGAGAAGTACAAACAGAAAAAGCTGGGCTCGGAGTAAGGAGGTTTCACTTGGGAACAAATGTCCCCTTGTCAGTTGAACTACAGGTCAGGTGTGCTATACTGTGGTACAAAATTTGTCATCATTTTGCCCATATTCTGAGACCAAGATTAAAGTTCAGAGCCTAATCAACTTGACAGTTGAAATTTCAAAATATCCAAAGATTTTTTTGAAAGAGCTTTGACTTTATTAACTGCTTTATTTTTAAAGAGTACAAAATAGTGGGGATTTTTTTTTGGTAGTTATTTTTAGTAAGGGTCTATAGGGTTTACAGGGCCTCACTACATAGACTGGACTTTAGTGATGCTCCTGTTTTCAGCCTCCCAAGTGCTGGGATTGCACGTATGCAGTCTCAATTGCTGTCTCAGTACTACGGGGGGCGGGACCAGCATGGCAAGCTGGGGATTGAACCCTAGCCACTGAGTCTGCTTAAGCAAGCGCTTTAATCTGCTGAGCTATTTGGTTAGCCTATAAAATAGTGTTAAAACAGAAAAATTGCAAGTGATACAGAATTTCACTTAACAAAGTAACATGAATTTCACATTGATTGTTGTAATGCATAGCAGGGGAAAGAGATACATCTATGTATGTAAACAGGATGGTTTGGACAACTGCACTGTAGATTTTTGCTGGTATGGAAAGGAGCAGATAATGCTTAATTCATTTTGCCTCCTTTTTCCAAATGTTTCCCCATTTTCTCTTCTTAATTTCTTATATATTTCTTTCTTTTTTTTCTTTCTTTCTTTTTTTTTTTTTGGTAGAAACATGGATTGAACTCAAGCCCTTGGGCTTGCCTATCAGATGCTGATCCTACTGAGCTACCTCCCCAGCCCCAACTTCGTTTTAGTTATTTATTTTTCCATACCAGGGATTGAACTCAGGACCTTACACTTGCAAGGTAGGTGCTTATGCCACTGAGCTCTATCCCCAGCCCTCTTTTTTTCCTTTCTTCTTCCAATTTTGCATGCATAGGTCTGGTAATATGAATAACTGTTTGGAAGCAGAAATCCCAGTGTTTAGACGATGCCATTAGCAGTACTGGCTGCCCTTACCCCAATCTACAGTGAAAATCAGAAGAACAAGCACATGCAGAAAGAAATAGCAAGTGTAGAAGCGAGAGAAAATGTAGAAAGACCACCACCAACAAAAAAGCAGCGGCAGCATTTTGGCTAGAGAGAGCGTGATTGCTCTTAAATCCAAATTTCTTCCTAGAGCCTCATATGTTGGGAGGTGCGGATCACGGGGAGGCTACAGTCACCAGTGCACGCCTCAGTGAATGAGTGCAGAGGCTGAGTGTGCCCTTGGGGGCAGTCCTGTTCGGGAGAAGGTCTTCAAGAGGGTGACCTGTCCAGTGCATAACTATCCTGAGCTTCGCTTTTTTTGCTGTTCTTCCTGGATCTCATAGCACAAACAGACTTCCTCTGCCGTGCCCTCCTGCCGTGTTCCTGCCTTGAAGTCAGCTAAATTTGAAGTGAGTCCACTGTGTGAGACAAATTAATCTTTCCTTTATGTTGTGACTGTCAGGTTCCCAAACTATAGAAGTTCTTCTTTATGTACATTATAATACAAGCGTTGCTGTGATTTGCTTTCTAAGTAAGCATTCATGAAAAGAATGTCAAATACTGTATATATAGAGAATTATTCATTTCCATACATCTTTCTCTTATGGTTCATGCTTTACAGGAAAGTTTACCAAGAAAATACCCTCCATATTTCCCTGGTGTGCTTGAAATCTAATTTCTGTCCTTCTCCCACCGTGATGCAGGAGGCATTTGGCACAATTCTAAAGCCGCACTGCCTGACGGGAGAGATGTGCAGCCTACAAGAGACTGCACTCGGTTTTCTTGGCATTAGACAAGCGATCTCGGGCTTCAGTGTGTTTGTACCCGTCTATTTCTCTCGCCGGGGTCTCCTGACCTGTCACAGCATCTCTGCCTCTGACGTGCAGTATCTCTGGAACATCAGGTGCTGCGGCGACTCAGCATGTTTTCAATTTTGGCTGTCAGCAGCTGCACCGAGGAAAGAAAACAGTCACAGCGCAGGAAACAAACTGACATTTCATTTGCTCTTTTCTCATAAGGTTCCATATGAAGTTGTTAAATTTTTGTCAGTGGAAATGTCTTCACTCTTCACACAAGAGGGTCAGGTCAAAACGGGTGTGGACAGAGTATTTATTGCGAACAACTGCACTATTCTCAACAAGAGTGTTTCTATTTAACTACAATCTGCAAACATGTATGCATACTCAATTTATTAGTAGTATTGTTTTGCATGGAGCAGGAGGAACACGTCTATAAGACTCTCTTACTTCCTTGGGATGTTTGGAAAAATGCTGTGTCCCTTTTCAGTTTCTCACTTAATGCCAGTTCACAGACTGAGTTTGTGATCTAAAGCAGACATCCTCTTCTCATCTCCTTTGGGCCTTGCTGGAAGCGTTCGAACAGAAATAGCAAGGGGTGGATTTAATAAAATGACACAGAGAGAAATCAACTTGGTTATTTTTGCTTTAATGGACAATGCTATCCATGTGAGCCCCCACAGACCCACACATCCCACACGTGAGCAACAAGAAAAACATATGTACCAAATGTGTCTGTAATATTTTTCAGTAGGGATTTAACTCACATTATGAAAAGCAGATCTGTTTGAAATTTAAGTGAAAACCTTCTTGCAAAGCATTACATTTTATTTACATTCACAATGTGCTTTCCTGAAGGTTATTTCTCACGGGCATTGCATAGTCATACAGTTGTTTGTGTCTGTATAAAAAAGATACTGTATTTATAAAAAATATTACACT
>NW_004524589.1:6791618-6799560 GCF_000260255.1 Octodon degus | reverse complement strand
GAGAGAGAGAGAGAGAGAGAGAGAGAGAGAGAGAGATTGAGAGAAGACCTCAGTTCCTGTAGTAATTCAAAGGTTTTTTCTTAGGGTTAAGCCAAAACAGAAAGAAGTATAAAGCTCTACTCAAGCCAACTTATTTTATTTGAAATGCAGTAAGAAAGTTCTCAGTCTTCTATGTTTCAAACACAATGGAGATTTTGAGACAAGCAATTCTGAGGATGCTGGAAGGCTGTTCCTTGTTGAGAATGAACTAAAATTTAGGTAGCTTCATTTAACAAGAACTTGAAGAATGACCAGTAACAGTAGTTTTCCTGAGGTCTGAACAAATCTGAGCAACTCAATGCAGAAACTGTTCATTTTGAGCATAACAAGTAATCAGTAGCCCATCTTCACAGGTTCTAGGTGTGTAATTTAATATTTTAATAATTTTAACATAATCTTCTGTATTTCTGTGAAATTATCATTACCTAATTGCCATTTTCTTAAAATATGGAGGCTTTTAAATTAGTGTTCTATATTTACCTCCTAACAATATTACACAGATTACTTATATACCCAAACATAAACCAAAAAGGATATGTAAGATATTTTAAATATACATGCATATGTCTATATTTAGGATATATATATATATATATATATATATATATATATATATATGTTTAGCTAAATGTTAGAAAATTAAAACCCATGATTCAACATGCTGCTTGTCATGACACGCCGGTTGCTGCCGTGCTGTCTCTCAGGTAGATGTCTGTTTAAGAAGAAAGGGGGTGTCAAATGAAGGCAGGAGACAGGAAAAGGAGTGTTGCAGGACTGTACGGCTACAATGCTGTATGTGGTTAAATTTCTACACTTATGCGTAAATATATATAATTGTTTATTCTTATTTTTTAAATATATTTTAATTTTTTAAATTTTTTGTCATATTCTGCAGGGAATTAAAGTTTAACATATCAATACTCGATGAAAAATACCTGTTCCATGTTATGCCTAAGATGTTTGATATTCAGACAGATAGTGAGATTAAGCTAAAAAGCCTACATTGTATGGTAATAACAATAAGCTTCTTTTCTGTAGGGTTGACAACCTAAGTTTGCAGACCAAAAGTTAGAGATAAAGGAGGGCCGCAAGGCCAGTCAACATTTTGGCCCTAGCCTTCCAAGGTCAATTAAGACTCAGGACATATGAGAACCTGTACTGTAACATCACGTAACTCAGCTGTGTCCCAAATTTTCTGATCAAGGAGATTATGGGGACACAGAGGAAAGTGATCGATGATGTAGAGTGTGCCTAAGCAGAGTCACATGGAGAGAAAACATGCTCTCAGGCTTTCACAGACAGCACATTGGCCAATCAATGACCGTGACTCATCTACATGGCTGGTACTGACAAAGGATCTACAAACTGCTGTACAGGGTTTTAGGGTAAATCCTGAGGGGATTTGACCGATCTTATCAGATCCAAAAGCTACAATTCTCATTGCATAGGTCTTGCTTTATCTTGGTCTTAACCTTCCAGCAGAAAAGTATAAAACAAAGTACAAGAAGTAAAACCGTGTTGCTATGATGAGCTGTAACGGACTCAGGTCAACAACTTCTGACATTGCCAGTCATGTGGAAGACCCAATACTATTACAGACTACAGGACTATTTTGGAATAGTTTGCTGAGTTCACACACCTATAATGTTTAAATGATAGAACTAAACAAAAAGAGGGGATACAGGTGGATGACCTTTTTGTATCTGTGTATTCAAAATGGTTAGTACAGATATACAGCTACATTCTCTAAATTCAATGAATAGAGGGATTTGTTCTAATGGTATTTTTAAATAGGATATCATGTCTGCATCTTGTACAACAAGTAAGCACTAGGAAGACAATATACAGTGTGTTTATTAAAGCTGTCCTACTAATTTGATTTGAAATTGTCTCATTGCTATTTGTTTCACAATAAAATTATGGAAAAAAACAAGATTCAAAAATTTAAAATAATAAGTGATATACATAACATATAATAATGAAGTATTTTAAGATAAAAGAGCATAAACAAATTATACTTCCTGGGTGCTATAAAATTATATTTACATTAAATTTAGATAAATGAATGTTTACTCACTGAAATTATGACTCATGGAACTCTGAGTTTTGAGGTTTCATTTTATGTTCCACACTGGAGAGATTTTTCCAGGAGAAGCGATTAAGACCCATACATGTCCTATATTTAGTAAAGTGTTATATAATGATTACATCTGACAAAACATCTGGTGCTACCAATTAGCTAGAGCCTCTCCTTGTTGCTTTAAAGGATTATATACAAATCTTACTTCATATAATTTCTGCTAAACCTGGGATAGAAAAAAATCAATCAAATGGTAGAGATTGAGCTGTACGTGTGGGAAAGTGACAACATAATAACATTTTAATAACTCTTCACAAATATTTAAAGCTATATTAAAGGATCTAGTCTTTGAATTTGACAGTTCTTGTCATTCTTAAGACATATATACAAATTAAAGTGAAAAATTACAAATAACATATAACATAATTGGCATGTTTTTAAAATATGAAAATAAGAATCAAGATACATTCATTACACTCTTCCAACTAATTATTTAATCTAAAAGTCTACACAGTTGTATTTATGGCTTTTTGATGGCTGCTCTGTTATTGAAAGAAAACTATTTTTCTTTATTTTAGAGAAGGATCTACAGGGTTTCCCAGGTCTCACTACTAGATCAGACTCGTAGTGATTCTCCTGTTTACTGCCTCCCAAAGGCTGGGATTACAGGTGTGTGCCTCCACACCCAGTCGCAATTGCCATCTCAGTGCTCCCTGGGGGTGGGGCCAGCAAGGCAGGCCTGGGGATCAAACTCCCAGGCCCTGAGCCTGCTTGCAGGCTCTTTAATCCACTGAGCTATTTGGCCAGCTTGAAAAAAAACTATTTCTATTCATGAATATCACTGTATTTCATGACTGAAGACTGAGGCATTCACCAAAATATAAATTGCCGAATTCTTGGAGGCAAAAGTTAATGATGGCTTTGAATCACTGCTTAAATAGCAATGATATGTGGAGGAAAATGTTCCATAAATCATGAGAGAATGGGATTAAGAGATAACCAGTAATCTATATAACAGAGTCACGGGGATTACAGAGCTTTATTAGTGGCACTGTGGATATCTGTTCTTTGGAGCATATTATATATGCAATTTCTTCCCATACTGCTCTCCTGCTTTGGGGAGAATTGCTCATTTTCTGCATATAAAAATATCAGGAATAGAAGAAGAAAGAAATTGGTCTAGTACAACAGAGTTTTGAATAACTGCATAACAGGGATCATCTTACTTAGTGAAGAACGCGGTATAAGCCACATGTCACAGTGGAGACACATGGAGAGAGGTGTGCAGGGAGGTGGGATATCTGCAAATCTCTCAGGCATTCATTTTGGCTTTTCTGGACGCTGACCTCCCTGTCACATATTGTCCTTGCCTCCCTGAGAGAAAAAAAAAGTCACTTGAACTCAATTACCCAACCGAATGAAGCAGTCTTTCCTGCATCACAGAAAACAGCAATTTCTCTGACTCTACAGGTAGCAGGAGCCATCCAGCTAGTGCTGCCAGATTACTACCTTGTCTGGACAGCTGGGTGCCAAGTAGCATGCACACACCTTACGGATGACACTTATCTCTGTAGTGTAGAAAACAAAGAGAAAGAGATCAGAGTGCTGCAATCCAAATCTATTTTGGCCTAGAAAAGAAAAGAAAAGCAAGCCCTAAGATCAGTCCTCCTATATTAGTTTTTAAACTTGTGCAAATTAAGAATCTCAATGTCTTTTTTTGTGTGTGTGTGGTACCGGGAATTGAACTCAGGACGTTACACTTGTCAGACAAGAGCTTATTCTACTGAGCTATCTCCCTGGCCCCCTCAATGTCTTAAAACAGTGCTTATACACTGTTCCACAGTCTCCACTGGCTGCACCACAGGCCCAGAAGGTGAGAATCATTTCTCTGTGCAGTGTCTCAGGAGGGATTCTGACAGCGCAGTGTCAACCTGACTATACCCTCACTTGGAGATCTGACTGGGAACAGATCCTCCTGCAGCTCTCTGGAGTTGTTGGCCAAATCTATGTCTCATGTCCCAGCTCTTAGAGAGTGCCCTGTTTCCCAGTTCATGCACTGTTTGTTTTGTCAATGCTGATAATGAAGTGCCTTTCTCAGGAAAATTCTGGACCTTCCAAAACATGCTTTAAAAAAGCCTAGAAAGGGCTTGCAGAAAGCCTTCCTGTTCATTCAAAATCAACTAGCTCTGAGCTTTCATTATATGGAAAATCCCTTCATTTTCCTTCTGCTGCCAGGTGTGGTGGTTCATGCCTATCTTTAGCCCAGAACTGGAGAGACAGAGGCAGGAATCCACCCTGAGGTACATAAGCAAGTTTAAAGCCCGCCTGCACTACTTGGTCAGACCCTGCTTCAAACAATGAAACAAGCAACCAAAACAAATTTTAAAATCTTCTTTCTGTATTATAACATAATCATTAGAAGAATATAGTATCTTATTCACTGCCCTGAAATATACTCAAATGGAGGTCAACATAAAAGATATAGACAGAAAATGATAGATTTACAAGAGACATTTTCAACATTTATTATTATAGTATATGCTGCTATAACAGACTGCCCAAGACTAGATAAAAAAAAAAAAAATAGGAATGTTTAGTTCAAGGCTCTAGAAAGTGGCAGATCAAAAGCATGATGATAACATCTTCTGAGCCACTAGGGAAGGTCTTCTGTGATCTAGCACATGGCTGGGAACAAAACTTGGCAAAACAGAGCAAGCAGAGATTATTCACTGCATAGAAAAGAAACCTGACAATGATACATTAATCCTGAGAGAAGCTGTTCACATGAGCAAAGCCCTGCTGCATAAATGACCGAGCTGTCCACTCAAAACAGATGTGAGCAGTAGCACTCTAACCTCCGCACCTGTATGTCCCCCTCATGTGCAAAATACATTCATCTCACTCCAATACCCTAAAAGTCTTAGCTTATTCCAGCCCTAAGACTGGAATTTTGCTTGTATAAAATCCAAGTGACAGATAGAGAACCTCTAGATTAGTCAACTTTCTATTGCTATGACAAAATGTATGAAAATAAACTTTAACCAGGGACTGTGCCTGCCTGGCAAGCTCAAGCTCTTGAGTTTGAATCCTGGTTCAAAAAAAAAGGAAGAAAGAAAATAGAAAATTTAAAGGAGGAAACTCTTGAGCTCATGGTTTCAAAGCATTTGGTCCATAGTCCTCTAGTTCTTTAGGCCTGAAGTGAGGCAGGAACATTATGATTGAATAGGAGATGAGGAAAAGTACTATGGCGGCCAGCAGAGGGTGCAACACTCTTCAAAGCCACTCTGTTACCTGCTCCATCCAAAGAGACCCACCTCCTTATGGCTATCATTAAAACCTTAAGTCATTTGGTGGACTCGGCTTTCATAGTTACATTTTCACCCTCTGCACTTTGCTGTACCAGGACCAAGTTTCAGCACATTTACAAACCATTAAAACAGCTGAGACAAACTTAACGCTAGCACTAGGCCTGTGAAGGTTAATTAGTTATTTACTTCCAAATTATTTTTATTTATTTTTAAAATGAATTTTACTGAGACACAAATAGCAACGAGACAGTTTCAAAACCGATTAGTAGGACAGCTTCAATAATTAATACCTGGCAATAATTGTTGTCTTCGTATGCAGGCTGATACTCTCATTCAGGAAAGGAAAATACAAAAAGTGAAGGGTGCAGTAGGCACCTTCTATGTCTAAAACCCAACAAAATTAGCACTAAATCTCAAGATTCCAGGATAACCTTCCCTGCATCTATAGGCTAACCTGATTCCCAAACAGAGGTGGAGAGACAGGTATGGAACCCCCAGCACCTGGGCAGCCCGGTGCCTGTGGCCCTCCTGGGTTGGGCCTTGCTCCGGCTCTCCGCAGGGCGTTTCCCGTGCGCAGTGCCCCAAGGCTGGGGTCTCATGGTGCTGGATCTACAGCTGGGCTTCTCGCTTTGTCTCATCCTGCTCTATGTTTCGCATTGCTCTATATTAAGGCTCTGCCTGGGTCACTGATTGTCCAAGATAAGGTACATTATGCTAAGAAAAAGTAAATAGGGGCTGGGGAGATGGCTCAGTGGAATAAGCGCTTCCCTGGCAAGCGCAAGGGCCTGAGTTCAATCCCCGGTTCCACAAAAAAAAAAAAAAAAAAAAAGTAAATATTTGCAATGTTTTCGTTAACTTCATGTATCTTACAGATTGAAGAGAATTTTTAAAAACCATCGATTGAGACTCTAAATACTTTGAATGCCCCTGCCTACATATTCACTCCACTATGGACTAAAGGGGTGAATTACTTATCTTCTCGAAATTTTATTTTGCTTTCTTTTGGGTTCTGTTTTTTGTTTTCTTTTCTCTTTTTTGGTGCTAGGGATCAATCTCATAGCTACATGTGAAGTAAACACGCTGTTACTGAGCTATATCTCTAGACCCTTAATTTTATATGTTTGTATTATAAATAAAGAAATACTAATACTATATTCTGCACAAAATGATAATGATGAAAATTGAATTACTGGTATATGAAAGAGAAGGTTCATTGTTTCATATATATTTTATCAAAAATTGAGGTGGTATATGTACATGGTTTCTAGGCATGTGTTTTTGTGAACAGAAAAAACTACCTCAACATACTTGGTGATTAAATTAACAGATAATATCCTTAGATTCCTTAACCAGAACCCAGTGAATATTTATAGATTATCATCCTTGTTTATCTCTAGCTTGATTATAAAAAATGTGAGCCTAACATACTTCTGAAGCAGAGTGAAATTTTAAGATTTTCTAATATAAAATAATAAGTAAAAGTAATAATACTTATAAGTGCCATACATTTAAAAGCATTAGTTATACAATCACATATGTGATCTTGAAAAATACCTACATATTTAAGATAGATTACATACATGTAAAAAAACAAATCTCTTCAAGAACTGAGATTAAATGTATCTTTTCTGTGTTGAATGGTAATAAACAGCTTATTGGGTTAACATTATATAAATAAGAAACGATATTGCATTGTTAATGAGATTTTGATATGTTACAGTGACACTCTGAAATATGAGTTATATAATGACACTGTCAATTTTTCAGATAAACAAACTTAGCTTTAGTCATATTCCAAAATATCTTAATGCAATAAAAGTGACGTGGCATAACTACATAAGACATGTTCCTGAGGGATTTGTCCTATACAACATTGAATGTTAAACCATATTGAATAAAGAACAGTTGATACTCTAATTTAAATAAGATACTTATGACTGTATTATTTCATACGCAATACAGAACAGAAATATTTGCAAACAACTATATATCTGAAAAACTGAACAATCAAGAGTAGATCTTATAGAAAATCATAAGCATTATCTTTAAAATACATGAAAAATAAAATGCAATGATAAATAAAATGTAAGTAAAATCTTTTAGCTAAAATAAAATGACTGGGCCAGGGAAAAGACTCAGTGAAATAAGCGCTTCCCTGGCAAGTGCAAGGGCCTGAGTTCAATTCCCGGTTCTGAAAAAATAATAATAATAAAAATAAGACCACAAATAAAAATCTTATCTTGTGATTTAGTATAATGTATTAAAATTTTTCTTTACATGGTCTTAAAAGAAGTATAATTGTTATATATGCTTTTTTCTTTTCAACTAAATTTTATTTTTTATTATTTTTTAAATATTCTAATATTATAGTATATTTTAATAAAATAAAACTACTGCTACACTCTTTAATATGAACTCAAAGGAATTTAATATTTGTAAAACAGGTCAAGAGATTTGATACACATCATTTCCTGCTTAAAAAAATACATGAACAAGTTCAATTTTCTAACAGTAA
>NW_004524589.1:6788089-6791518 GCF_000260255.1 Octodon degus | reverse complement strand
ATTTATTTATTTATTTATTTATTTTGTGTGTGTGTGGCCAGCTCAGCCCACCAGGGGGCGGGGCTGGCTGGCATGTGGTGCTGGGGGATTGAACCACAGTCCCTGTGTTTTGCTTAGTTTAGCTTGTTCTAAGTAGGTGCTTTAGACCACTGAGCCATCTCACCAGCCCCTAAATTTTATTTTATATACTCTTTCATTGAGCAAAACATGTTTATTTCCCTGTACACACATACATTTAACATAAATGGTTATTGTAAAGCAATTTTTAATGAAATACCTCAGTGCATTAGTTCACAATGAAATTTTGTGATATAGAAGAGATCAACACATGCAACTAGCAGCAATGTATCTTCACAAAAAAAGTTTTGAGAAAGAAGAGAAATTTCAAATTTTTGTACATGTCATTAAACGAGAACAAGAAACAATAAGGCATGAATTGTTTTGTTGATGACTGTAGGAAGTTTTTGTAATTAAATGAGGAAAAGTGTTTCCTTTTTAATGTTAAGAGAGTTGAAGACAAAAGTAATTTTTATACCTCATGTCTTAGTGTCCCGTCAATTACTAGAGTATTTTAATGCCTTTAAATATTTGGATTTTTTCCATTAGAATGACTTTAATTAACTGCTTTTTATAAAGCTAGTCAATCTATATTTCAAAAAGTTAGAGAAGTTTATTTTAAATCTTTTGAAGTTTGACAGTCAATGAAGAGTAACCAAACAACAGTTTCACCATAAGGATTGCATATTTTTACAGTCATGGAATTTAAGTCATTGTTTTTTCATAGATACACAAAGCTGGTCTTCGTGTTTTCTTTGAGTAAAATTCCCTATAGTGGTCAATCAATTGTGTCCACTTGAGAAGTTAAAAGCTTAGCTAAATCAGTTTTCAATTCCACACGCTAGGCTGTGCAGGCCCCACTCTAGAGTTACTCATCACTTAGAGGATATAAAAGGGGATTGAGGAAGGATGGAGTTTCATTTTTCTAGGAGTAGCTCCGGTCTTCCAGTCTGCTTGGATGGCAGTGCACTCTTTGGCTTCTGCCTTGGATCCTTCAGCCTTCAGGTGTGAATTCATCAGCTGTTTGTCACAGACCCCTTGACCTCCTAATATAGTCTCCCACTCGCAGACCCATCAGCCTTCTCATATGGATTTGTACAGAACACTGCAGTGAGCTCCAAGCCCTGGACTGAATCCTTCAGTGTTCAGTGTGCAGATACCCTCTTCATGCTTTCTCATCTGACCCTTTAGCTGGCTGTCATAAGACAATCTTGTAATTTCTTATACATTTATACATCTTGTGTTATAGCTGTTTCTCTAGTAAAACCCTGGCTGATACATTTCAAAGATGTTTGAACAATCTCTAGTCCAGGAAAATCTAGACAAATTCAAAATTTTATCATGGACTTAAATGTACTTCAAGCTCAAATGTTGGGGAAAAAGAATTCAGCTTTGACAGGTTCCTGTCCATGAGATGAGCTAGCAGATGCGAGTCAGTACACATGAGCATGGATCAGGGCCTGAGAATTTTTACCAGCTCTCCAACAATAAAATTAATGTGAATGGTGCTTCATTTCCACCTTCCAAATCATACTCAAAAAGGCACTCCTGAATTTCCTCAGACAGAAGTGTGTGGGGAAGGAAACTTTTGGAAATAACTTAGACAAGGACTGCCTCACAAAGCCACCAAAACATGACTGATAATCTTAGCAATCAATCAGGGCTATTTAATTATATGAACCTTCTAAATTAAAGTACAATGCAATTATGTTTCCAAAATACATAATGTAAACATCATGTGCAACTGAAAATAACTTTACTTTTTCCAGAAAGAAGACAATAAACCTCTTTTCTGCTTTTGGTTTTTCATTGATTATCATCTTGAGTCACATCATTCTATTTGTGGAATAAATACTGAGATGCAACTTAAACATTGATGTCCTTTATTACCATTGGCAGAGGAAGAGAGGGAAGGCCATTTCTCATAGACAAGCAAACAGATACTCATCAAAATAAAAGTACTATTCATGAATATTACAGTTTTTGTTTTTGCAGATGCACTCATATTTGTGGTGACTACATACCGTTACCCACTTCACATACCTTTGTTTTGCCACATTCAGCTGACTGACTGGTATCATACTTGCAGAGATGACCACAGACTTAATCACTAGAGGAATAGCTGCATTCTGCTTAACTGGGTATTGTAGCTTCCTATTTGCTTCAATTACAGGATAAGTGAGCAGTAAGTAGCCCCCAAGGAGATGTTCTCCATTGTAGTCATACAGCTCCTTACCTCCGCTGCGTGGTAGTAATTCTGATCCTACTTAAAATGTCAAGAGAAATTGTCAGTAGAGTAGCACCTACTCTTACTAGTTGATTCACTGACATGGATAAGCCAAATTGTCCAGGTGCCAGCCTCAACACTTTCGTGAACATCAGGGCCAAAAGTTTCAGAAATGGGACATGAACATTTTTTTACAATTGATGATTAAGAGTAATAGTAATAAAAGACCATTTAATTTGCTTCTCTTGTCTTTCATGCCCATGAATTCTGGCTATGTGAAAAAGAGAATCAATTCTGGGCATTACAGATGCAATTTCCCAACCTATTGTTATCAGATATCAGTTTGTCATTTTAACTGAGTCTTCACAGGCCCATTTAAAGATGCTATTAGAAACACTGCTTTGGGAAGATGGAAAATGTGATAAAACCAGTGAATTTCATGAGCATGAACTAATTTCCACAATCCATTTTCTATAAATTGAGTTCCATCATTGAATGAAATATAGAATGTAAAACGATGATAGGAGATAATTCACTATGTTCATAAATATTTTGCAAGAAGCTTTGCGGAAAAGAGACAAAATTCCTTTTCTTGAGTGAGTCTCTATTTTATTGACCCTATTTTAGTTTGGTTTGAAGAAAGTTTTAATGATGGGACTGGGCAAGTATATCAGTCTGTCACCATGTAACTTGCTGGTAGCTCTCAAGAGATCTGTTCATGTATGTGATCTTTCCTAGTAACAGAGAGGACATTCAGCAGCAGCTGTAGCCATATCTGTTTCGGTGAGTGAGAACTCATGTATGTTATCTCATGGTCTATTTCTATCTCCTTCGCCATGTGCAGTTTGTTTTTCTACTACCGGATATTGACAGCAATGCCCAACAAAAAACAGTTACTGAAATTCAATTCACAGGACAAAGGACCATTGCTTATTAGTAGTAAAACCTGCTTTAATAAATTTATACATGCAACACATGTATCTTCACATTCTGCATACTTCTTTAGAAATCTTTACTCCTCATTTTCCAACCTTGTTCATTTCAAGTCTTGTTCATGTATCAGTACGTATCTATAGCCAGAGGGACATAAATGCCTGCCTGGCAAGTGCAAGGTCCTGAGTTGAATCCCTGGTAAAATAAATAAA
>NW_004524589.1:6779315-6787449 GCF_000260255.1 Octodon degus | reverse complement strand
AGGAAGGAATGGCTTTAATAGTTTCTAGGGTATGTACACAGGATTTCATTAAGAGAAAGCTATTAAACCCCCA
Organism: Octodon degus; assembly: GCF_000260255.1. Taxonomy (NCBI): domain Eukaryota; kingdom Metazoa; phylum Chordata; class Mammalia; order Rodentia; family Octodontidae; genus Octodon; species Octodon degus. The sequence goes on along the minus strand of NW_004524589.1, from coordinate 6,787,376 downwards.
ACAATGTCCTTTTCTATGAAATATGATCAAATAGGCCTACTCAGAAGGACTAAGTAACAGAAAAACTGTCGACTTGGACCTTTAGAGAAAACTGTTTCCTTCTCTGACTCACACAACTATAGAGATAATTTGTTGTAGATAAAGTAACATGCCCATATGATATACATGTTGCTTTGAAAATCTAAACCAAATTGAAATGTAACGTATCTCTCTAAGTGTGAGGAAAGCCAGATAAAACAGAGGGATTTATTTTCCATAACCCTCACAAGCATTCATAGAGTATTTGCTTCTACTTGTTTATAAGATTATACCTACAACATTAGAAAATTATGTTGATCCAAGGCACGCAAAGACAGTCTATAACAGTGTTGACAAACCTATGGTAAGCAACCCTCAGTGGACCTCTCAAGCTTCATTGGAAGTGCCAAAACATTCACCATAACTGATTTATGCCCATTATCTTGACTTTAACATAGCTATCTGGACTAGATAAAGCTATAGAAATTTTTAAAAAATCAATAAATCTGGGGTGACTTCATTTGAAAGCTATTTCTTTCTAATAGTCACTACTATTAGGAAATATAAGTAAGTATTCAGATCATGCAATTCTGATCAAAATTGCAACAGCATATCTTACAGTATTAGAGAAAACAACCCTGAAATTCATTTGGAACCTGAAGAGACCTAGAATATCAAAAGCAATTCTGGACAACAAAGACAAGGCAAGGGGCATAACAATTCCTAACTTGAAATTATACTACAAAATGCTGTGATAAAATCAGCATGGTACAGTTACAACAGAAAGACTTCAGGACAAATGGATCAGATTATAAAATGAACAAATAATTCCAGGCACACTCCACCATCTTATCTTTGACAAAGGAGTCAAACACCTTTATTGAAGAAAGATAACTTTTCAGTAAATAATTCTGAAAAAACTGGTTTTCCACATGCCAAAGAATAACTAGACCCATGTCTATTTTCATGCACTAAACCAAAACTGAAATAGATCAAAGATCTAAACATTAAAATAAAAATGCCAAATTTCCTAGGAAAGAATAGGTAGAATTCTTGAAGACATAGGAGTAGGCAAATACTTTGTGAATAAAACCCTGATCACAGAGGAGATGTTACAAAGAATCAACACCTGGGATTTCACATTATTAAAAAGCTTTTTTGTCTTGGATTTCTAACTAACTGGTGATCAATTTAATACATTCAGATGAATTGAACTAGCTTGGTACTGGGTGTCGGAGGCATATCTGAGGATTGTGCCAAAAGCACAAATGGCAGAACAGAATGAGCTGTTGGAACACTGTTAAGGATTCTGTTTGGAGAAGCTGCTGGAGCTGTTGGAAGCTTCTGGTTCTCTTGGGCTCTTCTGCTGGCTGACCTTGTCATGCTGGCTTTCTAGATGAACTTTGTAGTAGCTTTGACTCTTATCTTGAGCATCGTTTCCTGGCTCCAGAGGGGAAGATTGTGCACTGCTCAGCCTCATGGAGAAACTTGTCAAGTTGGCTTTCTTGATGAGAACTCAGCTTACCTCACTGATGGAGGAGCTCAAGACCTACCTCAGTTTTGCTGAGGATGACTGTGATACTTTTGGCAAGCTCTGGTGCTTACCTCAAGTGTTGCTTTCTGGCTCCATCTCAGATCCCTCAGCCTTCTAACACAGCTCCTTCATGACCCTGGCAGAGACTTCATAGCTTCCACCACTGACCTTTGGGCCTTTCCAGCACAGATCCACGAGATGGGCCTTCATGAAAGTTTTTCCCTAGGCCTCCAGTTGGATTTGTGGGAGGCATTGTTATGAGCTCTAGATTTTCATCTGGACTCATGCCGGAGATTGAGATCCAGGCCCTCAGCTGGATTCTTTGGTCTTTAGTGTGTGTGCAGATTTCCTACACTTCTTGTGTATGATTCTTTGGTTGATTCCTTATAAATTAATATTATAAAATATGCCCTGTATTATATTGTTCCCCTTGCAAAAACCCTAAACTATGATATTTTGCATAGCAAATGAAACCTCAAACAGAGGGAAAAGACAACCCATAGGGCGGGGAAAAAATTTCCAGCTGTCCATCAGAGAGAGGATTATTATGTAGAATATACAAATAACAAAAGAATCAGATCCTAAAGTTTAATGACCTAATCCAAAACTGGGCATCTAAAATGAACACACACTCTCAGATGAAAATAAACAAAGAGCAAGTGAATGTATTTGAAACTGGTTCACATCATTGAATGCATATTTCTCCAATGAAGAGGTAAAAAAACCAAATGAGTATGAGAACAAATGTTTGCACTCACTGGTCATTGAAGAGATGCAAATTAAAACAATGCTGCAATTCTGTCTCAGCCCAGAAAAAAAAAAGCTGTAATTTACAGATGATCCAATAACAAATGCTGGTGGGACTGCAAGGAAAAAGGAACACTTTTCTATTGTTGGTGCAGGTGAGGGGCCAGGGAGATTGCTTAGCGGAATAAGCACTTCCTTGGCAAAGCGCAAGGGGCTGAGTTCAATTCCCAGTTCTGCCAAAAATAAATAAATAAATGAGTTCTTTGGTACAGGTGTAAACTGGGGCACATGACTCAGATATCCCACTTCTTGGTAGCTTCCAAAATAATAGTACAGTGATATGTGTACATGTATCCTTGTACAATTTTATAATCACCAAATCTGTTATCAGCCACAAAGCCCATCAACCACTGAACACATCATCTACTTGATGTACTTTTTAAAATATATACTGCAGCCTTACTCTACCACAAAGAAGAATTCACTCAAGATTTTCTGGGAAATCAGATGCACTTTGAGACCATATTCTTAAGTGACATAAATCAAACACACATGTATAAATATTACATTATTCCTCTATTGTAAGAAACCAAAAGAGTAAATAAGGACCAAAATATATAAAGTAAATGTCACCATGAAATAGGAAGAAAATGTTCAAATGTGGACAGGAGGAAAGGAAGGAGGAGGGAGAAAAGAAAGAAGGGAGCATAAAAACAATGTGGAAAAAAAAGAAAAATGAAAATAAAACTTTTGAGATTGGGAAAGTGAGAGGGGTTGAAGGGAAGTAAGGGGAATGGAGCAAAAAGAAACAAGTTTTATCATATGCAGGTATAAATTCAACACAATGAATGTGATATATATATATATATATATATATATCCAGTGCACCTATGCAATCTTATTGGAAAAAAATAATTGTACACCAGTTCCCAATAGATAGGCTAATTTGACCTGGCAATACCATCACTTCTGGAAAGGCAGATGCAATCAGGTAAAACATTAAATTTACAATAATCTATTATGAGTCCCCAAAATCTATGTTTCTTCCCAAGCTAAATGGATGACTTAAATTGAAATAGAGTAGAGATTATTATCCCTGCATCTTTCAAGTCTATACTGGTACTCATTTCTCTAATCTACCAAATAATATACAATTGCTTTTGATTTCCTATTCAAGATGCTTTGCAGTTGTAGTGGCTCCCATGTGGCCTACACTTTCATGAGGAGACATAGAACACTTGTCATTGCTCAAAGAGCAATGTGAAAATGGTGCCAGTTTCTAATTACCTGTATCTGAGTCCATCCATCCTCATATACTTGTGCTAACATACCCAAGCACGCACTACAAAACAGGGAACTATCTGAGAGACAGTCCTTGGAGAACAATGAGACAGCTTTGGGGTTGACTTGGACAAACACTCAACTGATCATCCGAGATACTCCTCTGAATTACAAGGCCATTTTGAGAATTCAGAAATTAGTGTTAGTTAAGAGTCCATTTTCAGGTAGTTGCTCAAGCTCTGATGATTTTCATTTTCTCTAGTAACAAATGGTTGTGAGTCTTTTGGGGGAAACGAGAAGCATATTAGCAATTCAGATGTGTTGATGGTACCACTATCATCTAAACATTATTCAGAACCATGTGTATATCAAATCTATGCACAAGTCCAGATGAAATGTTTTATACAGTGGAGACAACCTTTTATTTAATCAAGGAGAATCTGTGAACTGGCTCAAGTCAGGGTGTTGACAGAGGGAGCATAACTCTCCAGTAAGGTGTTGAAAAGCATATTTTTTATTCACTGAACCTAGACAATTTTACTTCTGTATGTTAAGTGAGACTATCATAGAAATGTTTATCACTGTTCTAGAAATATTTATCAAGAAGATCTTTATAACTATCAAACAATCATATCTTAATGTTTCAGATTATCCTGATTACTATTTTTATTGGTAAATCTATTACAGTGGTGGTGTTCACTTTTTATGTTACTGAGCTTTTATAGTCTAAATATGCGAGTTGTCTTACTCACTTTCTCATTTCTGGGACCCAATACCCAAACCCATAAGGAAGAAAGGAATATTTCACTCACAGTTTGTAATGTTTCAGTTCAAACTTGTCTGTCTCCAATTCAGGGCAGAGGAGAAACAGCCCATGGTAGGGGAGGCAGGAAGCAGCCAGCAGTGAGCCTACCTTCCCTTTTTATTCCATTCAGCCTATTAACCTATTGTCTGATGTTATCAACACAAAACATGAAGCTTTCCCTTATCCACACCCAGAACTATTCTAAACCAATCAGTGAACTAATCCAGAATCCCACCCACAATCCATTTACTATATCCATGATGAAGTCATACCTGGTGATTATACAACAAACATACCTATGAGTGCATGAGGCTTTAGGGGACAGCTAGATACAAGCCATTGCAGAATCTGAGGTCAATAATATAAATTAAGCTTAATATTTTTAGACTACAAAGACTACAACATTCAGATGATTAGATTCTTTTATTACTTGGCTTCCTAGGAGACAAGGGGAAAAAAAAAGTATTGCAAAGTGAATCCACTCTGATAAAAAAATAGTATCTATAGACCACTGGAAACTGTCATTCTACAGTACTCTAAGAAAGTGTCAGCATAATATTTTTTTAAAAGTATGACATAATTAATGCAGAATGTGCAGACTTTGTTCTAGTGAAAAATCAAAAGCTAACTCATTCCAGCTTCTCATCTCAGTATATATGCATTTACTCTATTGCAAATTTATATTTCTTCCACATGAACCCACATGTGTTTCCTAGATTTTAGTAGACCTATGCTGTCAAAGGAATGTAATATTTTGTTGTGGATTACACTTCTTAGTGACTCTCAGATGTCAAATCAATGGGAATAGGTCATGAAGAAAACAAAGTCACTTGTACTTAAAGCACTTAGTTGAGAACACTACAAGTTCTTCAAGTAAAGGATAAAACCTTGTTAAATTGGAGTAGAATTGGATTTTCCTCCTAGCAAGGAAGCTTACAGAGGGCTTTGGGCTTAGGGTCCTCACCTATAGTAGAAATAGCATTTTTTCATGTATTTATTACCTTCTAGAATTTCTTTCTTTGAGAAGCATGTGTTCATCTTGGATGCCCATTTCTGGATTGAGTCTTTAAATTTTGGGGCCCTAATGTTTTCTATAAATTCTAGAGATAGGATCTTTGTCTGAGTGCTTATTAGTTAGGATTTTGAACTAATAGTGTTTAGACAAGATATCATGTCTACATCTTGTATTTTGAATAACTACTATGAAGACAACAATATGCAATGTATTAATTATTGTAACTGTCTTACTAACCTATTTTGAAACTGTCTCATTGCTACTTCTTTCTCAATAAAATTAATAGAAAAAAGTAGCTCACATTCTCCATCTCAGTTTTATTCCATTTGATATTACAATTTCAATGTTATCATCAATTTTAAGAACTTGAGAATTTTACTTATACTATAATTCAGTTAGTTATAGGATTTAAATTTTTGCTTGATTTATAGAAATCATACTATTGTAGCTATTGCTGATAAGGATTAATTTCAGATAGTCTTAGACTGTTTCTTACCCCTTATAAATTATGCTAGAATTTAGAGCTCTGTCTCAGTTACTTTTTCCTCCTAGCTGAAATAAAATACCTGACACCCAAAATTAAGGAAGAAAAGGTTTATTTAGCTCACAGTTTGTGGTGGTTTCAGTCCATACTCGGCTGGCTCCAAGGCAGAGTGGCACATGGCAGAGGGCAGCAGTTAATGGAGGCAGAAAACAGCAAAGATCAAGAGCCCGAAGGGAGGAGCAATGAGTGGAAAAGCTGATAAGCCACTCTCCCTTTCTCCTCCTATTGTGTTCAGGCTCTCCGCCTCAGGGTGTGTGTAGCACTCACACCCATAATCCCAGCATTGGATCATGAATTAATCACAAATTCTAGAAGCCACCTCAATGACTGCAGGAGGATTTGGGGGTACAACTGGACACAAACCATAGCAGCATTACTTCAGATGTTCACTGTTTCCAATGCACTTAGAGATAGCCAATCAATGCGGTCAATATTTCTAAAGACAATCAGATTACAGAATATAACCAATTCACTGAATATAAGAAGTTTAAATTTCTGTTTTCTGGAACCAGATTTGCTACCAACATTTCAGTTGGTAGTGAACATTTCAGTTCACCATTAGTCCAAAAAGGAGAACTAGAAGTGAAGATTATTTTTTTTAAGATTATGGTCTTTGTGTTTGATGCTGAGGCTTGCAATTTATAGGGCAAAATTTAGGAAGGAAAAATTTTCCATATCCTAGTTTCTTTTTTGTTGTCAAAGTTCATAAATGTAGGATGAGTCAATAGTTTTCTTTTTGCATCCTTAAACATTCTATATGCAATTATTTTACACTTAATTTAAAAACTATTAATATGTTTTTTATTTTGTAAGTACAAGAAAAAATTTTAATCACCTAATTTTTGTATATATTTTGAGGTATAAAGCTTATTTTGAGGTTAATTCAAAATATTTAGAAAATTTTATTTAGTTCGCAAATGAGTTTTCAAGGGGTTTACATGTGTAGAATTGTCTTGAGAATTGCTTATGAGAAATTCTTAGGGCCAAAAGTAATTCAGACTGTTATTTTACTGTTCGCTTATTGAAGAGTGTAAAAATCCAGCATGTTGATGTAAAGAGAAAGAGGAACTAAGAAATAGAATTGCGATGTTAGGAGAGATATAAAAACAAAAACAAAAAAAAAGACAAAGTGATAGCACATGTATAAACTACTTCATTTATTGATCTGTTAGCATGTGTCAGAACTTAACAACAAAGTATTAAAATAAGGGGCCAGGGAGATAGCTCAGCAGAATAAGCGCTTGCCCGGCAAGCGCAAGAGCCTGAGTTCAATCCCCGGTTCTTCCAAAATAATAGAGTATTAAAATAAATTATGAACATAATGTTCACTTTGCCAGTTGTTGTGAGTGCTGACTACGCATTTCCATTTAATACATGATAAATTTGAAAAATAAGGGGGTATACAACTGGTCAAGATTAAATAGCTAAAAAAGACATAAAAGCCAAGATAATTTGACAGCGCTGTAACGGGAATCTTGGAAACTTCCTTTCTGGAAAGAAAAGAGGGAAGATGAACGCCCCCTGCTTGGTGGAGACACTCGTTTTTATCTGTCACATACATGTAGTTTGCATGATAGGTAGTCTGATAGGAAACATAACAAGTTCAACTAGATCACCAAGAGTGTGGAAATAAAGTTCAAGCAAGGCAATACAAAAGCCTTGATGAAACAGCTCCCCGGAGATACTAGTTCTGTTCTTTTTGTATTCTATTATATCCTTTTGCAAGCGTAGGAAGAGGCCAAAAATATTAGACAAAAGTGTCAAAATAAAAATTATAGTGAGGCATGTCCAGAGATACAATGGCAGATCAATTTATCCTGCAGTCATTCTGTCTGCTTTAGAATATTGACTTCGTAGTGCTGACTACGCATACATGAATTGCACCAAGTTCTTTATTAATGAATGAATAGATGTAAAGACTAGCCCTGGGTTGCACCGTGTTGTAGCCCTTCCACTGATATCAAAGAAGCCCTTGACAGAGCGGAGCCGGCTCAGAGGTGGGAAAAGAATGGTACCGTACAAAACCAGAGTTAAATGAAAGGGAGAGGCATGCAAGCAAGGAGCTGCAAGAGCGCTGACGACACCCGGAGGCTCGGCGGGAAGCCTCGCAGCGTGAG
>NW_004524589.1:6775122-6776540 GCF_000260255.1 Octodon degus | reverse complement strand
CTAGAGTTGAACAGTGTATTTGTCAATGTGATTTATTAGTATGGCTGCATGATCATAAAGTCATATTAACTTGAATGCATGTAATCTCAAATGTTTATTTCAGTATTTCAGAGCTATTTGAAACTAAATGTTATCTAAAAGAGGAGATTTATGAGTATATGTTTGAAGTTATCTTTTCCAATTCAGGGGTAACATGTAAGAATTTACATTTTGCCTCTTAAAATTATATCTAATGACACACAGTGTAGCCATATGACTCTGGAAAGCCTATGTGAAGCTAGGTATTTATTAATTGAGGACATGCTTATTCCTATTGAATAGGATGAAGTTGAACATAGTTTATATTTTAAATGACTTTTCCGAGAATGTGTATTCAAAATTTGTATTACCTTCAGGAATATCTGAAAAAAAGTAAGTTGACTTTTATTTCTCCCAAAGAACTATGATTAAGTGAGTATTTAAGGAGTATCTGAGTATTTAAGTGAATATTTAATGTCATCTTATGCTTTAAAATTAAATTTCCAGTAAAGAACATTCTTGTATTATCTCCTTTTGTGAAGGATTAAAAATCAATGGTCAAAAAATATTGTTCCTCTCAGTTTAAAAAACACTTTTTTTAAGTGTGCATTTTTGTTTTAAGAACTGATTATGTGCATCAAATTCTCAGTTATATTTCAGATGTGTATGTGACTAAAAGAATATTTTAGAACATATTTAGCTACTTTTCATAAAGCTGTGCTCATGAATTATTACAGTGTACTGAAAATTTTACAAATTCCTTTGTTTCTTATCCCATAGTATAAAATAAGGCAAAATATTAATATCACAAGTAATATAAAATAAAAAATTACAAAATTCACATTATTTTCTAATGCCAAATTGTTACTTTTTAAATTTTTTATTTCATACAAAAAACCATCAATGAATAATTAGTTCTTGAATTTATGAATGCACTATGTTGACCTCTCTAAAGCATATTTATTCAAACAGGTACTATCAATTTTAGTTTTAGCAATATTAAAGTGATGCATTCTTAATTTTTCTGAGCATCACTGAAATTCATACACATTGAAACACAGTTTTGAATGACAATCATATTGTTCTGTTAAACTTTGTTTTTCATTGGTAAAAGTATTTCATTCCTGAAGTCATTAAATTCTGCATTTTGTAAACATTCACATCAAGAACAACAAATCATCATATGCTTTGCTAAAGTTTAGTTCTCATGGGGCACTGCAGACCCTGGCAGGCAAGCAGGCAGTGGATAGTATAATAATTTATAACCAAGAAAACAGGATTTCAGGATGCAGAGAGAGCTCAGCAGCATAAGTGCCTGCCCAGCAAGCACAAGATGCTGAGTTCAACCCCCAGTATTAAAACAAAAACAAAAACAAAAAACAAAAAAAGAAAAAAGAAAA
>NW_004524589.1:6770328-6774052 GCF_000260255.1 Octodon degus | reverse complement strand
TCATGTTGTTATTTACATATCTTGACATCAAACTTTGTATCTATGGCATTGCAGATTATAGCTCACATTTTCTGAATTATTTTTTAAGTCAATCTTACGCTATCTCTGCAATACCACCCTCTGGGTACACAGTCAAGCTTCTCATTATGTCAATTTTAGTTCTCATTCCTATACTTACAGACATATATCTTGCTGAGGCAGAAATGTGAATTTAATCGGATGCAAACCGTATCTTTAACATGATAGCACATATCTAACACCTGTCAGCTCATCAGTGTTTGGTTTACTACTCTACAAATTATTATAAATATCAGCCCTGACACTGAAACTGACGTTGAGAATAAAATACAGCTTGTAAATTTTGTAAGACTCACAAAGATACATATACAGGAGAGAATCTGATCTCTGTGTTTTTGGTTTTAGAAATGCTCTAGATTCTTAAACAACAATAACAGCTCCAAATAAATGTTATTAGGGATATATTATCTATGACACATAATGTGATATATTCAATTACATTGGAAGATTCTATAATATATGCATACATCATGTGCTATATAAATTTACATCGTGTGTTCTCTAAGTTTTTAGGATGACAATGTCATCATATCAGTGGACACTGGAAAACTTAGCCGCACCTAGTAGAAGAATGACAATTTAATAGAGATTTCACATTCTCAACAATAGTTTTCATTTAGTAGTTTTTCTGAAGGCTTTGTTTTGCCCTTCTTCTTTTCTTGAGCAGTACTTGGACAGTTTTTTCAGTGACTATAAAATCAGAACAGTAACTCTGAGTATAAAATTAAAAAAAATCACTTAGACTGTATTTTAAGGAATGCCATATCATGTACAATGTAGATTATCTCTTCCTATCGGAAACTGTATGTATGAATAAATTGCTTATCATGTGTAGAAGCAGAGAGTTTATAAATTAATCTTTTGATTACAGAAAGCAGAAGATAAATTAGGCAGGTCCACAGTAATAGGATACCGTGGAGATTACAGAATGAGAAAGAATGTCTTCTTGGATTTTTGTGTGATGAAAGAGTAAACAAAGGTAAATCTAAATGGGTTTCTAGGAAGTTAAGTGAAATTAAAAATTTAGAACAAGTAAAAACCAATAAATGAAGAACATACTAAAAGCTACAGCGTATAGAAAAGCATGAATGGAGTACAGTGAAATGAATAGGGCAGTCAGGAATGTTTACTTGAAAAATACAAGTTTTGAAGACAATATATTGAGAAAACTGACCGGGAGTTTTTTGTTTCTGAATTCAGAGAAAAAAATAACAAATAAGTACTTAAAACTTCAGTTCTGAGAAGTCAATGAAAAAATTGAATGCTTTGACATCAAACTTTATTATTGTCCCTTTACAGTGGTGAGGCTATATTCAGTGTAACCCATAAAACTACTGGACAAATTAATTATTTTTAAACAAAGTGAAACTGACATTAAACACAATGTTGTTTATATTTGCTAAAATTGACCTGTTAGTTCTGACTTATTGTGTAGTTTTATAATTGTCAATAATAAAATTAAGAACACTATCTGACTAATATTTACCTCTCCTTTTTCTGGAACTAGGACAGCATTTTTCTCAGTATCTATACACAACAAATTTAAATAAACTCTTAAGTGTTTCCTGTGGCATCCTGTGCAAAATAAGGAATTCCTGGGCTCCACAAAGACAGGAGCTGCGTACCCCTGACCTCATGGGGGAAGAAATTTGACGTGTGTTGCACTTGTCCCTTTTGCAAGTAAAAGGATAATTTGAAACACTTCTGTAGTTGGAAAGGATATCCCGTAAAGTCACAACTTTACATGTCTAGTTTGTTGAGCTGAAATTATAATATCAAACTACTAAAAGTAAAAATAAATTTCCTGGAGACTTTCCATTTACTGTCAACGTATAACATCACTATGTGGAGAAATAGCTGAGCTTGCTAGTACTATGTCTGCTTAGTGATCTGATCTATCTATTCTAATATAACCCCATCAAGAATGCTAGTGCACTGTGCATTTATTTCAATGTATTGTCAATATAACACCTTTTAGCCTAGGTGTTTGTATTTCTTATGCAGATTGATTTTTCCATGAATCCCTCTTCTATTCCAGTCTCCTGGAAGAATACCAATAGCCTTCTTCATTGCATACAATCCCAAAGTTGTGTCCATTGTAGCTCATGTTTTACCCTGAAATCAAGTTTTTGGTTTTGTATATATTCTTGATTTACTGTATAACATTAGAAAGCAATAAATGTAAATATAATACACGGGCATAATTTTATAACAAAGTGTTTTTAATAATTGAAGGAAAACATTTTTAATAAGGCTTATATATAGGATACATACACTGTACAAAAATTTTTACAAAATAGGTCAAAGAATGATTATGTATAATGATCCTGAGTTACAAACATATTTGCTGTTTTGCAAAAATAAGCCATGGGGAAAACCCTGCATTGTGGTGATAGATACATTAGGAGACTGACAGAAAATTAAATTATGTAAGATCTTGAAAGGCAAAGACTTGACTTTATAAAATATACCTGCTGTGTCAACTAATGGATTGAATGTCAATGTAACCTCTATTGGATCGTAAAATACTCACTAAAGATGTCCATAGGAACTGTGAACATTTTACATGGGGAAAGCCTTAGGATAGAATTAAGTTATAGATCTCACAATAGGGATATTATCCTAGATTAGGGCAAGGTAATCAAATGCTCTTTTAGAAGGGACAGAAGGCATAGATGTCAGGCATATATGAAGAAAGCAGAAGAAACAGGAGAGATCCAAAGTGGTCCGTGCCATGACCCTGCCCACCACTGTTGAGTCTGAAAACCAGGAATGTGAGTTCTCTTTGGACACTGGACCCATCTTTCAGCTAATACAGAGGAAATCCTAACCACTGTCCTCTGCTTGCTAGGAACTAGATTTTACTAATGCACCAAGAAATGGATTCTCTTCTATCTCTTTCTATCCTTTGTCCTCCATTTTCTTTCTCTTTCTTTTCTTTTTTTTTTTCTTTTTCTGAAGATCAGGGTAAGGGGCTCATGTGTGATAAGAATTATAAAAATGATATTAATAAAAACAGGATTAGCTGCTAAGTATGAAGCCTTGTAGCTGATATTTAGCATATATCCAAATTAAATATTCTTTAATTTAATTTTCATGTGCTGTTTTCACAGCCTAATAGATATATAAATTAAAATCACAAACATATAAGTATGAAAAGATATTGGTTTTAGCAAATGTAACTATTCTTTTCAAGAACATGTAGATGAAATGTGAACATGATAATTTATAAGATGACCTCACACTAGCCTCAGTGAAGAGTAATAGCTGACAAACTCATAGTAGTAAAAGAGAATGATAAATAATACCTTCAGAAATTCTCAAAGTGAAGAAGCTGAGAATATTTAACACAGATAGTTATACATGCACTTCCATAACTTCTGTGACGTGTCATGTCACAGGGTGATATAAAATTAACATTGGTGTCATAAAATTACTAAAATAAATGCATTTGGAATTCTGAATTGAGCAAGGAAGAATTTGGCCCCTGATGTATCACTGATGCTTAGGTCAACACTTACAAGTGAACAGTTATAAATATTAAAATGTTAAGAGTCACTGAGTTGCATTACTCATTGAGAGTATATATTCAATTAAATAATAATAATAGGACAGCAGACATTCAGTCTTATTCAGTATTTATTCT
>NW_004524589.1:6767918-6769673 GCF_000260255.1 Octodon degus | reverse complement strand
GCCCCTGAGCCTGCTTGCAGGCGCTTTAATCTGTTGAGCTATTTGGCCGGTCCTTTATTTCTCTTATCTGTTGAATGATACTGATCACAAATTTGTGTCCTTGGCTAAGCACCAGTAAGATATAACTGTTAATCCTTAAGCTTTCATTTGAAAATAACATGATAATTAACTGTGTCAAGTTGAGGATGAAGCACCCAACCGATCAGATTAGCATCGTTTGGGGGTGTGACTTTGGAGATTCACTGAAAACAGAAGCCCCATCCTGGTTGTGAGTGGCACCGACCAATAGACTTGTCACTACATAGAACAAGAAGGAGACCAAAAAGGAAGGCTTTGTCTCCTATTCCTTGGGAGGAGCTCCAATCTTCTTTCCCCCACTTGCTGGATCCTGGATTCTAGCCCAGACTCTCTGTCCTGAAACAGACTTGAATGGCACAACATAGTAAGATCCAGACCTTGGGCTTTTGCCTGAATCCTCTGCATCTCCAGCATGCAGACAGCCCTTTTGCACTCTTCCTCTCCTGGTTCTGTGTGAGGCCATCATAAGCCTATCTTGTAAATCCTTGCAGATGTATATATCTTACATAAAATCCGTTTCCCTAGGGAATCTTGACAATACAAATAACTTTTGCTCATAATATGCAAGGCATTTTCAATGTAAAATAAGCTGTAAAATTGATTTAAAAGTTGATTTTCTGAATAACAGATAAGTCATCAATTGCAATGGCTTTATAAAAAGTTTCTCGCCACTAAGTCTACTTCAAGTACACAAAAAGTAATTTCCTTAAAGAATTATTTTTCAATGTTATAAAAGAATACAAAAACCAGATTATTTATAAAATGAAATGTCAAATGAAAAATAAAATATGAGAGAGTATGACACAGCTCATAAATAAAAGCTAGCAAATATCAAATAAGAATCTGAATATGTCGGAGTTAGACTTTTGTCAACTAATTTTCCAGTGTATATTGTAAATTTGTCTTGTAAGCTTAAAAATAAAATAAATCAATGAAGTAATACATGTTGTGGTGTTAACTTATTTCAGTGCTGTGAATGGTTAATGGTTGACTGTCCATTGGAGTAATGTTGTAAGTAATGTGAGTGAACTTACTTAAGTTTTGTTTTACTCCTCTTTTTGCTAGTGAAACCAGCAGAGATAAGCAAATTCTTTCATAAAAGAATGCAATTGCAAAAAAAATAAAGTAAAATTAGTAAGACCATTGCTAGCTGAAAATAGTTAACCAATCTTATTTGTAGATGAAACAATCATAAAGTAGTATTTGATTTATCCTTTTAGGTGTAGAACTCTCCCTCCCAAAGTAGGGCAGTCCTTATAATTAAAGATGTATTGTTTCCAAAGAAAGCTTTAGTTCTTATCCTTGTTTTATTACAAATCAGTATATTTAATAAACTAATAATCACATCCATATCCTAGTCACTTGTTTTTCATGGACTTCAGGATCGCTTTTGCACATTATTTTCTTTGTGACTGGATGCAGGATGAATTAGGAGTATAAAGCATGAGACTCTTGGCAGTGTGGTCATGCAAAAATTGATGGTAATTTCCTGGAAAAAGTTTTATATCCTTGAAAAGAGAACTGGATTATGGGAAAAACAATCTTATAAGTATCTCAGCCTTGAATTTAAGCCTTTTTAATCAAAACTTTTTGATACTTAGAGTTATAATCTTTAAAACAGAATATTGACATAGATGAAGGCTTTCCACTTGCGTTTTCTTCTCCAGCTTGTCAACA
>NW_004524589.1:6764566-6767055 GCF_000260255.1 Octodon degus | reverse complement strand
TTAATATACAGAAGGCCTTTTTCCATTTATATGGTGTACCAAGTGTGCATTACAATTATATTCATTTTATAATATTTCCCTCAATAAAATTAAAAACATTTACTTCCCTCTTGATTTGACTTTTATGAGTATATTCAATTCAGAAAAAGCCAATATTCAATTGTATAGAAACATGTTTGATTAATTAAACTTAAAGAACAGTTGAATTAAAACTCAAATATGATTGAGTTATTTCTACATTTTACAATGGTAAACATGAGCAAAAATGTTATTTTCTGTAGTCCAAAAGTATTCACATAATGCTCCTAATATATGCACACATAAATAATTGATATAGATTAAAAATAAATATTAAAAACAATGAATAATCCATATCCAATCTTAATTTAAAAAAAATCTTAAAACAATAGTTGGGCCAGTTTGAAAGTATATCTTTTGTCTTCATAATATTGACTAAATGAAGCCAGAGTTCATTACTAATAATATGTACTTGATTATAATATTGTGAAATAATATAAACATAAGATTATCTGTAATATTTAAATATACACAATAGTTAAATCACAGTTTATATTGGAATCATATATACATGCTAAAAATGGGTGAACATTTTATCTTTGCTTGTCAATTTTTTAAATTTAACATACTATTTGCATACCTATAGAAAAATATAACTCAGATCTTCCTTATCATTTGGGTATTCTAGAGATAAAAAATTTAAGTGTGTTGTTATTAAGAAATCTGATAGTAATGTAATAATTAGACTTCTTGCAAGCATTTCTTTTTTTTTTAGCATTTCTTAAATGATAACAAAATTACAGTACAGTTGTCCAAACCATGTGCATTCCTGCTGATCTATGAAGAGGAACAGTTAATGCTTAATTAGTTTCATTCCTCTTTTTCATTTGTTTGTACTTTTTCTCTTCTTAATTTCTTATAAATTTCCTTTTTTCTTTCTTCTTCCAATTTTACATGCATATATCTGGTAATATGAATAACTGGTTGGAATACAACACTATGCGTTATAAAAACACTATGAAATTCATATTATTTGTTAAGTTAAATTCTGTATCACTTGTAATTTTTCGTTTTAATTCTAATTTGTAATCTCTTTAAATATGAAAAATAAATAGACATTCACAGAAATATTACATAGACAAAAGTTGTAACAGATAAATGCATTGTGGAGTATTTATACAACTGAGCTAAGTGTAACTGCTAAAAGATTTTAAGAAGTACTGATGTAGAAAAAGCCCATATATGTCCTTTTATCGATATGATCTGTGTATTTTAGACAATTTTGTATGACAGGCATTTTATTTTCAAACTTTCACTTACTTACTTACTTTATTTATTTATTTTATTATTTTGCAGAACTGAGGATTGAATTTCACTTACTTTAAACAAATTGATGGTCTATTAATCTAAGTTTCTATCTATGGTAAAGATGTCACATTTTGAAATATGTATAATAATTACTCTAATGAATAGTAGTGATCAATCACAAAATAGCCATGACTCACTGCACTGAAATTAAGTGGTCCTAAAGTTCAGCAAGAATTAGGTGTATCTGAGATTATAACAAATAATATCATCTGTTATTAAATTTCACTTCCATTGATACCCTATTTGGAACTTTTCATTTCTTGGTAAGACATCAAAGAAAGAATTTCTAAAGGCTAAGCAATGATTTGACAGCAGCAGAAAGCATGCACCCATTGACAAGCACTTCCACTCTGAACGTAATAAGCCCGGAGCTTTGAAGACATAGGAGGTCTATAGTTTGGGTTGAAAAATAAGGAACCAAAAACTGTGATAATTACCTATTTACTCTACCCTGCCTTTCAAGTGGCATATTAAATACAATTAGCCTGTATGAATCCATAAAGTAGTATTAAAATTGTCTTCTTATAATTCTAAAATCTACTTAAACATACCTAAGGATATGAGATGATGAGATTCGTTGTAAGGGATATTTTTAGATTTTCTTAATGTCTTAACTTTTATATTTCTATCAAGTTAAATCTCCCAAACTCTATGTTTGCTTTAATACTCTCCAGTTCCCTGTAGCAATCTGTTGGCATGGTTACAATTGCATATAAAGTACATTTGAATCGATGAAATTCATTATAAAGTATGTTGATTTTATGCATGCTCTGCAAATATAAAATTGAGGATAATGTTTATTATGGTACTTTATGACTTTTATGAAATGACCCATGTGTTACATTGTTTTTTATAAGAATCCATTGCCAAGAAAATCTTGTCTCTACAGGAAAACAAAACAAAACATTGAAACATTTTTACTTACAAGTCAATAACAATGAAAGAATTTATCAAGTATTCTTTAAAAAAGAAATTTCTTGGTGGTTAGAACCAAAAACCCAAACCAAAAACAAACAAAAAAGACAAGCTCTTAATTTGATTATTTTACTAAAATTTTACCCATTGAATAAGTCAACTATATAATCATGACCCACTGATTTATA
>NW_004524589.1:6758769-6763851 GCF_000260255.1 Octodon degus | reverse complement strand
CGCTTATTCCACTGAGCCATCTCCCTGGCCCAATTAGTTGTGTTTTTAATAGTTTAATTGTTTAAACTAGTAGAAAATGTTTAATTGTTTGATTAATTGTGGATGCATCTATCTGGTTATTTCAGCAACAAATTTGCAATATAGCAACAATTGCTAATTTCTTCTTCTTGTTTTGTGATTTTGTACCATTTTTATAGATTTATGTTGCATTATTTTTGTCTTTGGTCTTGTTTTTTGTTTTGTGGGTTTTTCTCTTGAAAACACAAAAAGAAGAAAATAAAGAGTAAGAATGAATTTTAAAAAATATGTAAAATATTTCAAGAATAATAGCTATGGAATGTTTTGCTTTTCTATAATGACTAACTCTATACCTACTGTATTAAATATGTCCATATTTTAAAGAATAAAGTTTTTATTATGAAATTGAAAATATGTTTTTCTTAACTAAGTTTTAAAAAGTTGACTCAGACAAAGTACAGTGGCATAATCCCAGTACTTAAAATTGTGGTCCCTAGTTAATGCAAAGTAATCCCAGTACTTAGGAAGCTGAGAGTGGATCACTGCATGTTTGAGACCAGCCTGCGATACAAAGTGATTTCATTGCCAGTCTGAACTGCATAGTGGAATGCTGTTTCCAAAAGGCAAAAATAATGATTATGTTATATTTATTTATACACATTATAGGCATATTTCTAGTACAATTTAACAGAAAGCCAACCAAATATACACATGCAGAAACACTTTAGCATTTAGCAAATTAATGCATTAAATTTTACATTAGAAATCTCTCTTCCAGGGCCGGGGAGATGACTCAGTAGAATAAGGGCTTCCCTGGCAAGTGCAAGGACCTGAGTTCAGTCCCCGGTTCTCCAAAAAAAAAAAAAAAAGTCTCTCTTTCTTAAACAAATATAATGCTAAGTAAAGGAAAGAAAGTCGTTTGGTAGAAAACAGTTGGATTTTGGAATTTCATCTGAATCCAACTAATAAAAAATCCTTAAATAAATATAGTTTGTCAGCACTGTGGTTGCAGGGTTTTTTTTTTCTTTTCTTTTCTTTTTCTTTCTTTTTTTTTTTTTTTTCAGAACTGGGGATTGAACTCAGGCCCTTGTGCTTGCCAGGCAAGTGCTTATTCAACTGAACCATCTCCCTGGCCTGGTTGTAGTTCTTGATGCTAAATGTTTTCCACCTAGGAGATTAATCAAAATTTCACTTAATCTGAAAAATTAAAGAGGTAAATAGTAGTTAAAAATGAGTGTACTAACACATTCAATTTTGAATAATTCCTTTATATGACTTAAGTGGTCTTTTGGATTGTATATCTCCCATGGACACAATAGACTATCTCTGTATTATGCAACTGAAGATATTTCAACATGGCACTAGAATACTCTAGGATAAAGATTTATATCTTTGCTTATATTTTCTTAGTTACTTTCATTTTATTGGATATGATTACAGTCCTTGTAGGATGTGATACACATACACAACACAACCTAATTTACTTTGTTTCTCACTTTCCTTTCCACTCCTTTCCCCCTGCATGTGTTAATCTCCTTTTTTGAAAAAGGTCTATCTCCTTGTTTCCTCTTATCTTTTCTTTAGTCTGTGATTTTTGTATGCATTTGGTTTCTCATATAGGAAAAACCACAATATTTATAATTTTGTGGGTAATTTATTTTACTTAAATTTATGGTTCTAAGTTATTTCAGAATAATACTCTGTAGTGTATAAACACCACATTTTTTTTACCCATGAATTTGTAAAATGCTGCCAAAATGTAGCTATTATATGTTATGCTGTTGAAAACAGGGGTGTGTGAATTATTGTAACACAGTGTTTTTAAATGTATCAGGAATATATTTGGAGAGTAACTGTTTCAAATGAAATTTTGAATTTTAGTTTTAAAAATAAATCTCCATATTGATTTCCATAATGGGTGTACTAGTTTACACTCCAGCAAAAAATATACAGGGTGTGCTCCCCCAACCCAGGCTTCCTGCCATTCATTACTGGACTTCTTGCTTACAGCCATTCTGTCTGGACCTCTGTGGAACCTCACCAGTGTTTTAATATGTGTTGCTCTAATGACAGAGAGGTTGCAAATTCTTTCAAAAATGTATTTATTTGGCCTTTAGTTTGATGGTTCAATTTTTGAGTTTGCTATATATTCTAGATATTAGTCTTCTATTCAAGGAACAACTTGGAAAATATTTTTACCATTCCTCAGGTTGACCATTTAGTCTGTTCATAATTTCTTTTGTTGTATAGAAATTGTTAAATTGCCGTGATCCCATGTGGTGATCCTTGGTATTATTTCTTGTGCATTTGGAGTTCTTCTCAGGGAGGTCTTCCTCATGCCTATGTGTTAAAAAGATTTAACTATTTTATCTTCAGCAAGTTAAGTGTTTCTGTTTTAACATTTATATATTTGATCCATTTTTATTTTAGCTTAGAACCTGCTGAAGTTGCTGAGTTCATGCACCTACAATATTTAAATGGCAATGGAATACCCATCTCTGACAAAACTAAAGCAAAAAGGGAATACAAATGAGGGATCCTTTTGTACCCATCTATACAAAATAGTTAGGATAGATATACAGCTACTTTCTCTTAATGCATTGAGAAGAAATATTTGTACTAGTAGTGTTTGGACAGGATATAACGTCTGCATCTTGTACTATGAATAACCACTATGAAGACAACAATATGCAATGTATTAATTGTTGAAACTGCCCTACTAATTGATTTTGAAACTGTCTCATTGCTATTTGTTTCTCAATGAAAATAATAAAAGTTTTCAATTTTTAAATTCAGTCTTCTGTCTGTGCACATTCAGTTTTCGGCATCATTTGTGTGCTGAAGGCCCTGAAAACGGCTGACATTGTTTTTGCATATATTCTGTTGTATTGATCCACTCTATGTTTTTGTTCTAACATACTATTGGTTTTGTATAATATTATAATATTAGATCAATACTATAAAATTTAGATCAAGTGACTCTTACGTATTTATGTTTTTTTTATGAATGACACAATATATATCTGAGTTAACAACCTAATAAGTGTTCTAGAAAAGCAAACACATTTCCAAACTTGTAAGTGATCTGTCCATGTAAATGTGTGGTCATATGTATGTTCTTATGACTTGGAATCACAAGTTTTTAAAAAACACACTATGTTGCTAAACACTGAAATTTTATTCAATTATGATATGCATTCTAATAACATAGTTGGAGAATTTTTAATCACAACAAACAAGCAGAATGACAGCTTGGTCTTGAAATTAGTTTCAATTATTCTGATGTTTCTGAATTATTTTATCTTACAAGTTTTATTTCTTTGAATCATTTCAATGTTCCTAGTTGAACGTTATATAGTGTTTACATGCTTATTGGTGTTTTAATTTGTTTCTTATTTCTTCCCATTTAAATTTTTTCTCCTATCAGATATATCAATATAGCCTCCTTACAGTTAATATTTCAGTTGTATGCAAATTTTTACCTGTTTTAAATATACTGAGAAATAATTATATATTTTCCAACAACATCTATTGTCTTGTTTGTTAACAATTAAAATTTAACAGACATTTCTTTCCTACAGAAACTGACTCATTTTGATTCAAAATTCTACAAATTTACCAATGTTTACAAAAAACATTTTGTAAAACTTTGTCTTGCAAATATAAAGTTAAATGAGTAAAATATTTAGGGATTGTTACAGGCAGGTATTGCTGAACATTCTGGCTTGGTTTTTCCCAATTAAAAGTTCTAAATCCTACAGCAATAATTGACTTTAACTTACTTGTGCCCATCCAGGGCATCCATGAAACAAATACAATATAGTTCTGAGCACAATCACAGAAGTTATTTTAGTTTTAATGATTTATTACCAAAACTATTCATTCTTCAATTAATTGCACTTTAAAATTTGATGCAATGAATGAAATTAACACATGAACAAAAGAACTGCCTATATCTAGAATAATTAAATGCTTTGGAAAGACTCAAGATTTGGCCAAAGTATCAAATATATGCAATATTAACATTTATTTTACCAAAAACTTTTCCCAACAGAGTTTGGAAGTTTGAAAAAACAATTTAAGGAACACCTTTGCAATTGTCTAATCTGATGGTAGTTAGAATAAAATTTCATTCCCTGCTAGCCAAAGTCAGGAGTCTTGTTTCCAATAGATAAAGAAGCTATTACTCTCTAAAGACAGCTGCTCTGGTTCAATGGTTTTGTACTTCGTTTATCATAACCATGGGTGATAAGAGTAATAATAACTTGTGTGCTGCTAATGGTTGTGATAAGAAAAGACAGGACATTACTCTTGAGTGAATCTAGATACGAGCCAGCAATGAATTGGTTCAGCATTACAGACTAAAATGTCTACTTGATGCAGAACAACAAAGGAAGCTAGTTAAACATGCAGTGCTAAATATTATTGGGAAAAATAACTTCTAAGTCTGACTGACCTTAGTTTCTACTCTACTGTTCTATATTAAAATGTTATTTTCATAATTAATATGGCCATACATCTGTTGAGAAGCTTGTTTGTAAGATAAGAGTACTACAAAGAATTCAGCACAGAAAGAAAATGATTAAAAGCAGTAGAGTATGATGTAGGTGCTGTTCTATCAATATAAAGTATGGGTTAGGCACAAAATATCACTATCCACTTTCACAGGGTAGGTGACAATTGAAGTGATCTCAGTTGAACATATTGAAAGAGTACAGTAGGTATGCAATAAATACTATATATGGTAAAATAAAGGAAAAGACAGGTGTGAGATTCGATAATATGTGAGTGAGAAAAAGAGAGAGGATTTCATTGATGTGCTTAATGTGCAGAAAGATCCTGAGGCCTGAACTTCAGCTGTTATTTATAACCATATGTTTTTGTGAGCTAGTTCATATGGTAAAGCCATGGAAATAAACATAATAAAATTGAATTGTATGGTTTTTCATATTGTTATAAGTCATTTTATCAAATAAAATGTGTTTGTATGTTTTGTATTAATACATGCTTATAAATTAATTGAATTGAACTATGTCTTAATATTAAGCAAGAGCATACTTTGAG
>NW_004524589.1:6745682-6750135 GCF_000260255.1 Octodon degus | reverse complement strand
GGCGCAGGGTAGCAGGAAGCTCTCCACACACTCACCGGACCTGGGCTAGGATTGGGTCTCTACATTAATTTTGTTATAAAATAATGCACATTATAATTGTCATTTTAGAGATAAATTTACCTATTCTATTTGAAAGTTATATTAGGTTTATGCACAAGTCATTAAATATTCCACATTAATAATCATTTTGAAGCATCTATAATACTCCTCTGGATGTGGTTTATGCTTAGACCAACTACCATTACTCATACTCTTTCTTCTTTTTACCTTAGACCTCATCTACTTTCAAATTGTGTTAGATAATCCCACAGAATGCACTGAGAATCCAGCATGTCTACCCTGTTCTCTGGTAGGATAAAGATCATAAATTAGGCAATGTCTGTTCTCTATTCAACAGTAGGGGATATGAATTGTTCAAAAAATAACTAACCTGACTATGTGTCAACCAGTAGAAAATTTCTCAAAAATAGTACCAAATAATTAGTTTGAATTAAATAAAAACTCATTTCCAAGTGAAGCTAAACAAGGGTATGTATGTCACCAACAACATCTACACCAAACACAATGAGAGTCACATGTACTGGGAAGATGTGCTATTTTTAAAAGTGAAAATGAGGATCCAGATTCTTGCAGATTAAGAGCTCAAGTTCCAGGTCCTCTTACTAACTGACTGCCATGAGTAGCCCTTAGATCAAGCCAAAACACCTTTCTAGTTTCTAAATGATTTTCTAGCATCCCGCTGTGAAGCAAAGCCAGCACCACATCATTTCTCCGCATCACACACTCTAGATGCAATTATCTCTACAGTGCCCGACCCATTAGAACATGAAGCTTTTGGGGTGGGGATGGAGCATCCAGACCCAAGCCATAGCAAGAACTTTGTCTTGTGAATAACAGACTGCATAAGTGGAAAAGATATGTAGAATTATTTAGGGCACATACTTTCCAGGATTCTAGGAATCTGTCAGATAAAATTGGATGGGATTTCTAGAAAATGAATAAATAAAAAAATGAGATTATTACTCTAAAACATATGCTGTTGAGCTTAACATCAATATCTGTCTGAATATTAAATGCCTTAGACATAACATGGAACAGGCATTTTAAATCAATCATAGATATGTTAGACTTCAAATCCCTAAGAATGTGAAAAAATAGTAAAAAAAAAAAAGAAAGAAACAAATACAAATTTGTACACAGAAATTTAGAAATCTAACCATGTACAACATTGTAGCAGGACAGTCCTATGACACTTTTTTTCTTGTTTCTTGTTTTCATTTATTATCTTTTTTAAAAAACATTTACTTGAGAGAGAGTTTAGCAGTAATTGATAAGACATTAGAAGCAGTATGCTTTTACAAGCCAGAATGACAGGCATTTCAAGCATGGCCCTAGGATTATATACATCACTATCTTCAGGTCAATTGCTTAGTTCACAGGTATAGGGTGAGAATCCTACCAATTAACTGCTAGTTTCAAAAACCTGATGGAGATTCTCAGGATCCTTTTCCTAACCATCTTGTGTATACAAATGTTTGGCTTTGTCCACACCATGTTTCCTAGCTTTTCGCTTTGCCCTTTCTTCGCTATTTAATCCTTAAGTTCTTGCTTTCCATTTAGTTGTGCTATACCTTTAAATTTTTATTTCTTCTTTTGAGTTCTTACACTAGGGAGACTACAAGATATCTACACATGGGTCATAAAGACTCTGCCGTGCCACAGGCCTGAAAGCCCCGAGGTCTGCTGATCAAGGACAGAAAATCTCAGACAGCGTGAGCTGAAACTAACTTCTAAATTGCTTTTTTCACAACTGGGAAAATCTGACTAACAGAGACAATTGGTATCGATATACAGGGCTATCACTCTGATGATGTATTTCAGAACCTTAGAAATGGTTTGCAGGAATGTTCTGGAAAAGTTTGGAGAAATGATGAGTAGAAGCCCTAGAATGTTATAAGAGGAGCTCCATGGACAATTCTGGTGTAAGCACAGAATGCTGGTGTCAAGGCAGCGCATAAGCCTGGCTCATGAGATTCCAGGTGGACATTAAGTCACTGTAGGGAATTGGAGTAGAGGCCCCTTGTGCTTCCTCCTGGCAATCAGCTTGTCTGCCTTTTGTTCATACCCTGAGATGTTGTGTGCAACTCAATTTCAAAGTGATAGACTAGCTTATCCGATGAAGGAAACTTTAAAACAGTGCAACTTTCACAATATAACTTGACTATTGCTGTTTTTCTTTAACCAGACTTAGAGTGAGATTTGGGATCAAAAACAAGAGTACCATATTTAGAAAATTTTCTGTTTGGCAGAAAAGAGACAGATGTAAACTTGAAGCCAAGAAAGTTGTGATCGCTAAATGAATTAGTACCATCAAGAAATGGGGTTATTAGCACTCTGACCATATGGTTCAGCGGGAATGTGACTTGAGATTGGTTCAGGAAATGACCAGACCCCACCTCCTGTGGCCTCAGGAGTATAAAAATCAAAGCATATTCATTTAAGGAGGACCAGCTACTGCTCCCACTGGTGGCTGGCTAGGCATCTTCCATCTTGGCTGCATTCGAAGTCATGCAAGTGCAAGAGTTGTAGAGTCATAAGGGCTTCTGCTGTCATCTCGAAGGAAGCTGGGGAGGACAGGAATTGCATGGCAGGGTTGAAGGCACAAGGGTCCTTCTTGAAAAGAAGGATTTCTTAAATTGAGTGCTGGAAGATGAACTGCACAGGAGATCTCAGGAAGCTGGAGAGGACAAGGAAAGCTCTAACTGCTGAGAGGAGCCAGGCCAAGTGGGCTATGTGAAGCAAGGGAACAGTGACGGGCTGCCAAACCCCTGGGAACTCAGCTTTACAGGTGCCAGCCACCACGCTCAGTCTCAATTGTTGTCCCAGCACACCCTGGGGGCTGGGCCAGCATAGCAAGCCTGGGAATCTAACATCCAGCCCCTGTGCCTGCTTGCAGGTACTTTTATCTGCTGAGCTATTTGGCCAGCCCAAGAAGTATCCTTTTCAACTTATAGTTTCTCTGTATTATTCTTTGTTCTTAAGTTCTTAAATGTTTGCAAAGCACATATTCCATTTCTTTCTGCTATAGCTATAAGATCCATCTCTTGCATAATGCATATTATTCCATTACTTAACTGAATTCACCTACACTTCTGGTTATTGGTGAATATGTTATTCTTTCATTTTCTTCTTATGGATAATGCTGTGTACAAATAACCACAAAACTCAGTGCTTTTCGATAATAAACTATTTGCCACAGTTTTGTGTCTACAGTTTGACTGAAATGGGGTAAAAATGGTTTGTGCTTTCATAGATTAACTTGAATTTAGGAGTAAAGCTTACTATAGGACCATCCCATGTGTTACTGAGGGATGAAAATTAAAGGAACAGCTGATTTCTGAAGATATTATAATTAGTAGCAGCAATCATGATAGTAGCATTAATCATAAGAATTGGGTGGACTGAAAGTTCTTCACCAGATCTATTACAAATTTCAGCCATGACAAGTATGCTATTATGTTTTCATGACAATTCTGAAGTTAATAATTAGAAAATTAGAAAATCCATAGGAAATAAAGTAGGCTTAACATGACATTAGGAAGCACTACAATGTCACATAATGAAGGGACTACAGAACTTAATTGTGCCAGTAAGTAGGAAAGCGTTGGAATTAATGTTTTCTACTACTGAATTCTCGCCAACATTTTGGTTGTAAAAAGTACTACCATAAAATCTCTTATGTAGGTATTGTGTTATAAGTGTGACTGCCTTTCTGTTTCATACGTAAGTAGGACTTGGTTGTTATTAAGTGAGCGTATATTAAAGTAAAATTGATAACACCAAGTATATTTTCAGAAAGGTTATACCAAAATATGCCCCAAATTAGACTTTGTAATATTTTGTTTAGTATATTTTTCAAAAATGAATTTCATCTATCTTTTGTTTCTAGTAAAGACTTTATGAAGGAAACTTCTGTCTTATTATTTCTAACCTAGATTATGCTGATTTCATTAAAATAATACAAAAGTAGAAGAACTTTTGTAACATTACTTATGTATCCAGTCATCTATTTGACCCAAACACTATTTTATGAATGATGTGTGGATCTCTACTATTTTTTATTTTTCTTATAAGTTATATGATGCTTTCTTACCTGAGACCAATAAATGAATGCCGTATATTCTTATTAAAAATATGAATCATTGGGCCAGGAGGATAGTTTGGTGGTATAAGAACCTGCCAGGCAAGCACAAGAACCCGTGTTCGATCCTGGTGCTGCATGCCAGGCTGGCCCTGTGCCCAGCTGGCCAACTGAAAATGGGCGGGGTGGTTCATGCATGCAATCCCAGTGCTGAGGAAGCTGACACAGCAGGATCACTGAAGTCTGAGGGGCATATGAGACCCTGTACCACATAAATAAAAAACTGAAAAACACAGGGGCCAGGGAGATAGC
>NW_004524589.1:6745016-6745582 GCF_000260255.1 Octodon degus | reverse complement strand
TGTGTTAGGTTTAATAAACATGAATTTAGTCTTCCATTACAAAGTGGTTTCAGCTGCTTTTATCATTTTCCATATGCTTAATGAAAATGAATTTGTATTTTCCTTCTTTAGCTACCATAGCTCTTCAAAAATTATTTCTTTCAAAAAAGAATAAATATACAGCTTTCTTGTCCTTTGGTAATATCAAAACCTATGTTTGGCTAGAAACTGAAATAAATGATGAAATAAAATGTAATTTTTACAGTCAAAATAAGTATATATTTAGTAATTTCTTTCTAGTACCCTGAAAAAATATAGAGAAATATTTATATATTTTGCATGTAATTTACAAATCCATGGGTACAGGTATTTGAGAAATATATTAATACATGTTGATACTGTTATTCATTCCCATCGTGTATAGATATATATGAACAAATGTCTTCAGATACAGATTGCTCACATCTTTGAATTTCATTGAAAAATTTAAATGGGTAAACAGAAATAAATGATAAATTCATACATCAACCCTATTCCAGAGAAGACTCAACATTGCATTACATTATAAAGACTCAACTTTACATTAA
>NW_004524589.1:6737140-6737995 GCF_000260255.1 Octodon degus | reverse complement strand
AAAAATAAATAAATAAATAAATAAAAATAAATATAATTAATAGTTTTACCCCATGCAACATTGCTATTAATTAAAGAATAAACAGGCATCCTCAATTTGTCAGAGGTTTTTATGTTTCAAGGCTAGAATTCAACCTTTGTGAAAATTAATTATTTCTAGGTTGCTTCTGCTCCAATTGTGCTGCCCTTTCTGTACTTTTATGTCAGAGCAGCAGGTGCGTCTACAAAGATGCTAATAAATATCTAGTAAAATACTTTTGTCATCTTAAAAGTCTGAATTGCCTAAAAAGTTTGCTTACTTTTTATCATCTTAGCTGCTGTTTCCAAATGGGTCTTCTCTGAATTAGGTAAATGACGAATTCCAGTACAGGAATTGACAAACCCTCGTGGAGGAAATGGTCCAATGAGGTTCAGGCTTGTTTCTCCCAGTTTTCTTTCTTTAATTGGCACTCAGAGGCTCACTTTCTGGATGGCTGTCCAGAGGGCTGCTGTCTTGCACAGCTGAGGGAGCCGGATAAGGCTCCGAGCCAAGGGCTCTGGCCTGGCCTTCACCCCTGGGCTAAAGATCTGCATGTGAGCCAAGGGGAAAACCATCAAAGGGGCCCACCTCGGTGCTTCTTTTATTTCTCTCTTCCCTCTGCAAGACTGATCCCACAAAGGCTTGGGTGACTTAGCTTCACTCTGATGACTTCAAACAGCCTTTTTTGTCAGGCTTTATAGTGGCTTCTAGCAGGAGACTTATTTTTATAAAAGTTATTCAGACAAATTTAAAGGCTGAAGTGAAAAGTATATTTTATTTATCTTTTTGAAAAGTATATTTTAAATTGTAAAGTATAGGTTTTAAAAAATATGAGTC
>NW_004524589.1:6734987-6736658 GCF_000260255.1 Octodon degus | reverse complement strand
ATATACATATATACTCATAATATAGATATAGTTTCTAATAATGAAAAGGGCTAATTTTAATATACAATGCAGTATATTTACATGCAAGAGGAATTACAGTTTTAAGACCTTTAATAATCTAATAATCTATTTCTACTGATGTTTCGTGTCCCTGCATAACACACAAAATTCATTACTTAATATATTGTAGTTTTGAATATTATTTACTAGATTTAATGTACAGAGTAAGATGCATGCCATAGATAAGATTTACTTAATAAATTTATTATTATTTATTCTGTGCCATCTACTATGAAAGCTCATTTATACTCCGTTAAGACTTTCTTTGCAAACTTTGAATTTGGAGAAATTATAAACCTACTAAGCTATGTTTGTCTTCTAAACTCCATTCACTCCTACATCAAATTAGTGCTCTTCTGCAGAGAGGGCTGATTCCACAGACTAAGACAGGATGTGTGAAAAAGAAGCTAAAACGTATCGTGCCCAAAATATGTGCAGTGTTGAGAAATATGATTTGATTTCACCCATTGATGGATCCCCTAAAGCTGACCATTCCCATTAATGAAGCAAAAGCTGAAGCAAGTACCCTTGTCTCAGTCGCTGTTCTTTCCTTGCTGGGACAAATACCCGACACCCAGAATTAAGGAAGAGAAGGTTTATTCAGTTCACAGTTAGTGGCGGCTTTGGTCCATATTCATCTAGCTCCAAGGAAGAGCACCAAATGGCAGAGGGCAGCTGCTCACTGCGGTGGGAAAGAGCAGAGAGCAAAGAGAGTGGCAGCAGCTCAGGCAGCCAGCCAGCCTCTCTCCCTCCTCACAGTGTGATGCAGAGTTGTGCCCCAGGGCACTCACACCCACAATCCCAGCATTGGATCAGTCACAAACTCCAGAAGCCACCCACGGACTGTATGAGGCTTAGAAGGGATAATGACACAAACCATAACAACCTTCCTTAGTGACATTGAATTTTTATGCTGATTTAAATTTTAGCTTATCCCCTACTCATCCATTTTCCTACCCACTTATGGATGCAGTTTATTGAGAAATTTTTTGTGTGTGCCAGTGTTGACATTATACTCTGAAAATACAAATGCATCTTTCCAGAGATATTGGGAGGCAAATTGTTAAACTTTAGAATTTCTTCTGATGTGTCACTGGGGAGTTTCAGTGCCTAGGCGAGGCATAGCCCGTGTAACATCAGGAGATCAGGGACCAGGGAGATAGCTCAGTAGAAAAAGCGCTGGCTTGACAAGTACAAAGGCCAGAGTTCAATACCCAGTTCCACCAAAAAAAAAAAAAAAAAAAAAAGAAAGAAAAAGGAGTTCAATAATAAATAATTGGCTGGTTGGAATAGTATGCAGTTACATTGGCCTGGTTTTTTTAATATGTAGAATGATATTTCTTTATAGCATATATCTTTTATCAAGAAAATCTCGTACATTGGATATGGATCTAAATAAATCAACACAAAAGCCCAAACTTAGAATAATAAAATTCATGATTATTTCAATTTTAAAGACATTAAAATGCTTTCATTTTCACAAATATGGCTTATATTTTACAAATTTAGTCTTACCATCTATTGAATATTTGAATAAAGTGTTTGATTGTGATTAAAAATATCTGACAGTAAAATGCATGATAAATTCTTCTATTTGACTTTAAGTGATAA
>NW_004524589.1:6727053-6734629 GCF_000260255.1 Octodon degus | reverse complement strand
TCTCACCAGCCCCCAAAAGTGCCATTTCTGAAGCTGAACTGGAGCCAAACATTTCCATCTTGCTCCATAGTAACCAGCTGAGATGAAACCCATCCTAGGGCACTGGTGGATGTCATGTTGAAGACCCACGTTGGCTGGAAGAACTACCCTACATTCTGGCTCTCCCACTGAACTCTGTATAAATATATGTTTTCCCTCCTGCCTTTTGTCTGGCATGATACCATTCTTGTTGTTCTCTGTGTAAACAAGGTTAAATGCTTGTCTGGAAAATATTATTTAAGAGTTCAGAAGACTTGATAGAAAGAATGCTTTGGTCTGAAGAGCACACATTGGATAGGAAAGATTTTCTTGATTTTGTTTCTCAGTTTTTTAGTCTGTCTTAACATGAGATCTTTGCAGCTTGGTTCATGGATTCAAGCTTTTCCCCTTCCACAGTGTGTATAAAGATGACAAACCAGGGAACTGTGTCAAAAGTACTCTCAATTTTACACTTGACAAAATATTTTGTGCTTTTCACACAGCTTGTTGCCCATAAAAGGGTTGACAGTACGAATGTTTAAAAATAAAATAAGTATTTCTAGGAAAAAATATATAACATACAACTTTAATATTAGTTTATGATAAATCAGCAAAAAATGATTTATTATACTCTTTAAACTTGAGAATGGTAACTAAATATTAATAAAGAGCTGATACTTGTAACATGAATATGTGAATAATTTTGTTTTACTTGAAATAATTTCTTGGGATATCAGGTGTGCAGAAGTTAGACATATTTTGTACACTGAAGAAACAAATTTAATTCACAGATATAAGATGAATGAAGTAATCTCACAGAACACTAGAGAGTCAGTGATGCCAGTTACAACCAAAGCATGTTCAGTAGATTGGGTCTTCCAGAGTCTAGAAGTTCAATGCCATCAGTTCAGTCCTAGGAATCTTGAGGATTTCTGGTCTTCAGCTCAGCCACTCTGGGAGCCCTAACTCTCTTTCCTTTCTGTTTCAGCTCTTTGAAAATAATTTGCATTTTGTTCATACAACCAAAGCCTAGTAAAATTATGGAAGAAGTTATTATCTAATAATGATATTTAAAAAAAATGTACATAGTGAAATGGATTAAAGAAAAGCACTCAAAGATTTTTATTTGAGTAAAATTAAATTGTTAGACAACAACAACATTGATTAATTCCAAAATTTATGTGAAGTTTTATTGTTTAATCAGATTTTATTGGTACATTTTAGATATACATAATAATCACATTCATCTGTACCTATACATGATGTAACATTTTTTTCCCATTCCTCTACCCTCTGTTTAACCCCTCTGCACCTTCCCATTTTCAAAAGCTTTGGTTCCATGTTTTCTTTATTTCTTACTTTTATTTTCTATTTTTCCTTTTTTCCTTTTACCCTCCCCGTTTTTGTTACCCTTCCCATTTGAACAGCTACTGTCTTAGTTTCTCCATTATTGAGACATAATGCCCAACACCCATAACTTTAAGCAGGAGAGGCCTATTCATTTTAGATTATGTTTTCAGCTGAGCAAAAGGTAAAATAGGGCAACAAGGAAGAAAGCTGCAGTTACAGCAGTCACCAGCCAGAGATGGAGGGGTGGAGCCAGGGTAGGACATAGACCATATCAAGTGCTGACCCAGTAACCCTGAGAAAAGACCTAACCCCTTAATATTTAGCAGATTAATGTATTGATAAGCAGTGTCACCCCATGATCCAATCACTTTCCAAAAGCCTCAACTCTGATGACCCAAAAGATTCATTCCTATGCCTGTCAAAATACAATTGGTCCACTTCTAAGTGTTGTCAAATTCTTAACAGCTCCATCATTACTGAAGCTCCTAAGTCCCAAGATTCTTCTGAAACTCAAGACAAACTTTCATCTATGAGCTCCAATGCAAGCATAAAATCTAAAGAGCAATCATTAAATCATGCAGCTCTATATCCAACACATGGAGCAAGTTCTTTCAAGATATGAACTGCGAAGGGCTTAGACAACACCAACCCTATTTCATTGTCAGCTGCCAGTGGCAGCTTTCACGGCCACTCTTGCAGCAGCTTTGCTAGATACCTCTAGCCTTTCTCATTAGGTGTTCTCTATTCCTAGCTTCACCAAATACATGGGGTCTCCACTGCACTTATGGCTTCACCCTCATAGCTTCGCATATTGCTATCCAGGGGACACACTCCCTGGTCTACTAGGGTTTCTTCTGAATATTCAGTGGAGGCCTCCTTGAGTTCTCAACTCTTGTACTCTGCGTGTTCTTAGAACCAAAACCACATGGATGACTCTGAGGTCAGCTGCCAGCTTCAGTGCAGCCAGAGACTGCATCATGGATGCAGAAGTCTTTGATGGCATTTATGGCTGGGCATGGCGAATCCAATCTTGGGGAGACAGTTTCCTAGTTGGACCTTCTTGAGCACCCTGGGGATTTCTCTGAGAAGCAAGTCTCTTAAAGGAGTTTACTTTTAATTTTTTGTTTTAAAAAATAATTTTATTGGGAAACAAATAGCAATGAGACCATTTCAAAACTGATAAAAGCACAGTTTCAATAATTAGTACATTGCATATTGTTGTCTTAGTGGTTATTCACTGTACAAGATGCAGACATGATATCCTGTCCACAAACACTATTAGAATAAATCTCTCTATTCATTGAAATAAGAGACTGAAGCTGTATATCTATACTTTAACCTTTTACCTCTTGAATGCATGAAATATGGGGACTTCCTATTTCCTGAAATGCCTCCAAGGCTTCTTACATTTGTCCTAATACAAAGTATTTAGTTTTTTCTTTTCAGAACAGGGTTGAACTCAGGCCCTTGCGCTTGCCAGGGAAGCACTTATTCCACTGAGCCATCTCCCCAGCCCCTAGTACTTAGTTTTTTAAATATTTTCATCAGTCATGTTTTCCTTTGCACTAATTTTTAAGGTTCTTTCTTTCCAGTCAAATTCTACATTAGTTAAATAGAATTTTATGACCATAGGAACAGGGTTTCCAGTAGAACCTATGCCATAGTCCAAACATTATATATACAATTGAGTTCACCACTTTTAATCCCAGCCTTTTTCAAAGTCTAAGGGCATTAAAAAAAATAGTCTGCCAGATTGTAAGTCACATGGTCTCACACCCAAATACGCACGGAACCTTTAATCACAAATAAAGTGTCCTGAGTCTGGTCTTTGTTTTCTGCATTTCTATGAGCATTACAGTCATCTGAGCTCTGGGCAGATTGTCCCATTAATTTTTGTTTTACTTACTTACAATTTTTTATGGTCACTCTAGTCAGTACCTTCAAACTCATTCAACAAGTCAGCCGCAAAGGCTTCTGAATCATGTAATCAGCAAAAGTGCCGTTTCATTTCTATCAAAAGTCTATCTTATTTAATTTATCTATCACTGTGACAAAATATGCAACATTCAAAAGTTAAAGGGGGAAATGCTTCCTTTTGCTCAACTTTTCAATCTATGATTGGTTGATTACAATGTAGCAATATCTTGGTAGAAGTGTCAGGAAGACAAAAGGTCCTGATAACATCATAGCCAGGAAGCAGAGAAAGAAATGAGGGGCAATGGAGAGAGCAGCAGCCCTCCAGGTCATGCTGTCCAGTAACTTCTACCAGGCTCCACCAATTTATAACACATTTAGCTACAGATGCTTAATTCACTGACAAAAATAAAGGGCTTGTACCCAATCATTTTTCAGGAACCCATTTCTGAACAAGTAAATCTTTTGGGGTACATTCCAATTCCAAACTGTAATGGCATCTCTCCATAAATACTAAAATTAATAATTCAGATTAAACTTAATGCAAGGACCAGCCAAAGAGCTCAGTGGATTAAAGTATGTGCAAGCAGGCACAGGGGCCAGAGGTTCGATCACTGGGCCTGCCATGCAGGCCCCGCCCCTGGGACCCACTGAGAGGGCAACTGAGACTGGGCGTGGTGGTGCAGGACTATAATTCCAGCTCTTGGGAGGCTGTTAACAGGTGGATCACTACAAGTCTGATCTGGTAGTGAGATCCTGAATACCCTGTGGACCCTTCCTAAAAATACTGAAAATAAATAAATAAATAGACTTCATGCAATGAGAGATTTGTAGAAAAAAGATCTGTTTTTGAATAAGTAAAATTACGAAATAAATCCCTTGGCAAAAAGATGGCTAGTATCATAGAAATGTTCTTGTGTTTCCAGAAAAAATTAATATAATTTAATTATAAAACAAGATAAGTTAAATAACATGCAAAATAGTAAAGTAAAGTAGAAAACATATACTTAGAAGGGAACAATACATTTTAATATGCATGGAAAACTTTGTATTGGTAAAATGAAATGTATGATTTGTACACTTCCTTTTAATGTTTTAAATAAAGCTTCTTTTCATTATTTTTAAAATAAAATCATTGCTTGAATAATTTTTTCATTCTTTGGCTGCTTCTCAAACCCTCTATTTTAATTAGTACTCTATAACGATTCATACTTTATTCTATTAAGAAATCCATTAAGTCTCTATAATAGTTACTTTAGAGATAACATTAAATTTACTGAAGTTTTAAATAATAAATTCATATGATGGGATTTTAATGTGCAATTTAAGAAGTTATTAATGTTTGAAAGAACTAGGCATTGCTTCTGTATTCAATCAATAAAAAGTATGAGGTCTTCATCCTATTCTTAATTATCATTTTACTATTTCTAATATTCATGAGTAAAAATAAGCGATAATCCTGAAAAGGGACATCTTGGTTTCTTGAAAGTTGTGTGCTTAGCTAAGTATTTATACCCATTTATCTCAATAAAGAAGTGTACCTGACACAAATTAGTTCTTTCTTTGTAAAGAGTGATGACGTCTTTGACTCTTTTATTAATTCATTAGCCTCAAAATATAAAGTTTGCATAATAAGTAATCTTTAAAAGAAGATGCTGTGTCTAAGGACCTGAGAGAGTCTCTGAATAATAAAGCAGCCTGCCATCTATGAAGTTGAACGTAAGCCTTGGGACGCTCACAACTTGCGTGAATTATATTATCTGTCCTTGCCACAAACTATCTTTCAGTATCTGTGTCTTCATCTATAAAATAAAAAGTCCCTTGTGGCCTGGGTTAGCTTTCGTCTATAAGTCATTTTTATTTCAAATCACCTAGGTGAGTAGATGTTTTAATGTTATTACAAAAGACATATGTAATAAGTTTGGTCATATTTGGACCCAATTTGTACACCACAACCTAACACACACCACACAGAAAGCTTCTTCTTTTATGATGGCTCAAATTATTATCTGTCAAAATTATGATGATGTCAAAACCTGTATGTTCATTATAAATCATATTTATATTTGAATTTTTTTTCTAGCTTGCTATACATTGTACAATGGCCATTTCTAGTCAGGTCAGTGGTAACCAGCAGCAGCCCCTGACCAGCCAATCTATAGGGAGGGTAAAGTAATAAACTATAGCTGTATTATCTCATTGTTTAGGTGTATTCATTTACTTTTATTCTGTAGTCTAGGCTACTGTGGGTTTATGGAGACCTAACCCCATCATAAGTTGAGGGCATCTATAATTCAAATTATGTATTTTTATTCAATTGGTTATACCTTAAGTTTTCTGTGCAAATGAGAATTTAGGAAGGGTAATTGATACCCACATATGGAAAGATCCAATAAACTTAAACTCAGTTATTTGGCTCTAAAATTTTGTTAAAGCTTTTTTGAAAGTAGGCAAAAATAAGGAAGGAATTAGACATTATCTTAGCAAAGTACTCAGTAGATTACTTCTGTTCAAAAAATAACCTTAAAAAATGTTCAGCCTGGAATAAGCAGCAAGTCTATTTTTGTAACTAGAGTACAGTAAGCAAGAATGGGAATAAAGGCAGATACGCTCTGTGCTGCAAAGGACGGAGGAGTGTGGAAGCCACTGTGAGTGTGGCCGGCACTGTGGTCAGGCTCATGTGGGATGGCTTTTGCTGTTTTTGTTGTTGTTATTCTTTTTAATACATTACTGTCTACCAGTCATGCAGTGTAGCAATGAGTGACAAGACAAAAGTAGCCTTAATCCTTGTGAATTTATGCATAAAAACATACCTTCAATGATATGCATCACCAACTCTTTTTAAAAAGCAAAAATTTTTTTAGCAAGACTTTTTACAATTAATAATTTATAGAAAATGATTATTCTACTGAGCCAGGGAGATGTCTCAGTAGAATAAGTACTTGCCTGGCAAGCGCAAGAGCCTGAGTTCAATCCCTTGTTCTGAAAAACAAAAACAAAAACATTACTCTTTAGAAATCATACTGGCTATATTTATTTTTTCTAAGTACTGGCATAAAGTGAATAATAAGGATGTTATTTAGCTAAAATACTTTTAGCCCTATTTCTACAGAAGTAGTTTTAAATTAAGGTCAATATAGACTCCTCATCTCTCTGCACTAGCTGCTTGCAGAAAGCCAATAAATACAGCTAAACTATTCAAAATATTGCATGTTAGAGCTGACATTATTATGCACAGACCTCAGTTACATCTAGGCTTTGAAGACTGCTGGAAAGGATTTGGCACTATTCTGCCTCATAGCTCATATTCTATTAAGGTAAATCTTGCTAGGTTTTAGGGACTTCCTTTTGTAAGGATTTTCTTACTTATCTATGAATCTCAACACTACTTCCTACCTACAGTCACTTGACTATTAAATGTGGTTGCAGATTGTGTCAAGATGCTCTAGACTTCCTTCAATCCCACATATAAAAAATCTGAAAATAAAAATCCATGTAGCTAGGGATATAGCTCCGTGGCATAAGTGCAAGCCTGGCAATCTCAGAGTCATGAGTTCAATCCCAGGTACCAAAAATAAATAAATAAATAAATAAATAAATAAATATCCATGTGAGAATACTTGTGAGGAAAACATTCAGCATTCTAATGGATGTTACTCTTCTTAAATTATTTTTAACTATTAATTGTATGTTATATTCTAGAATGCTATAAAAATAAGTCAAGTAGAATGTGCATATTCTTCACCTCATTTTTTAAATAACAACTTGTATAACCATGTTACTCTACACAAAACTGAGGTCTAACCATTGCTGTGATACTATTGAAGGGGTAGTCAGGATTCATCAGTGTTCTTATTTGTGTCCTTTTTGGTCGAGCCACCCTATTTAGTGGACACATCACCATTCCTTGCACTTTTACAAATCACAGCTTATGAAGATATCGACAAAAGGGGAGGCTTTGAACTGTTTCAGAAGCTATCAAGAACAGTGAGATGTGTTTGAAAAAATGTGGACTTAGAAGTGAGCTTGTGGTAATACGTCTTTTATTGTATTTTTTAATTTTAAAATTCCTTATGTTTTGATCACCCTTTTTGAAAAGGAAAAGCATTATAGGGAATTTGGTAGTTAATTATTATTTTTCAAAAGTTCTTACATCTCCAAAATGTACAATATAGAAGAATGTTTATATACATTTAAATTCTAATAAATCATTTTGTGCCTTTAGATTTCTTTTATGTGGTCTCCATAAGCTTTGCTCTTGGAAATTAAGAAAAGTGAAAATTATTTTGTCATC
>NW_004524589.1:6714865-6726488 GCF_000260255.1 Octodon degus | reverse complement strand
TTCAACCTGGAAAATTAAACCGATTTCATATTAACTGTTAAGACAAAGTCTTTTAAATTCAAGAACCTTGTAGTAGTCTTAAAACAGTATATAAATCAGAACAAATATCAAGTAATAAAATAGTAAAGTATTTATTAAAAATTATTAGATTATAAGAAAACATCAACAAGAATACTGTACTTCTAGAGAATAAGAAAATTATCTTTATTGTTTGTTTCTTATTTTAGAATTAAGCAATTCAGGACACATTTGGTTGAAACATTATAACTTTATATTTTTCAAGCTTTCTACTTAACTAAAATGTTTAGCTGTTGTTTCCATACAATTTAAAAATTATAATAGTTCAAAAGTATTTGTTGTTCATATTCCTAAATCTACATAATAATTATCATTTATAATGTTCCAGACATATTACTTAGCCTCAGACATTTGAGGTAGACCTTCAAGCTATGGCATGTAAGCAGTCTTTGGTTTTGTTTTCAATTGATTTGAATTTTTTTTTCTGTATTTTAATAAGGTCTATAGGATCTGACAAATAAGTAGTACTTATTTGTCAGATCAGAATACACAGCACAGATCAGACTCATATTGATCCGCCTGTGTTCAGCCTCCCAAGCTCTGGGAGTACCACACCCAGTGTCAATTGCTATCTAGTGAGTCCCAGAAGCGGGGCCGGAACTGCATGCCAGGGATTCAATCCCAGCCTCTACATCTGCCTAAGCAGGCACTTTAATCCACTAAGCTATTTGGCAGGCCCAACTAATTTGAATTGATTGCTTACAATAAATGTCTCTGCCAGCATTCATCACTTCATTGACTTATCTTTGCAATATAAATCTTATAATACAGACATCATTTTTAAAAATTGACAATTTATGTCTGGATCTAGTACTTATGTTTGAAAATAAGATGCACATTGTACATGTCTTCAAAACATAAAAATTAGGCGTGTGTGTGTGTGTGTGTGTGTGTGTGTGTGTTACTGGGGATTGAATTCAAGACCTTGTGCTTGCCAGGCAAGTGCTTATTCTACTGAGCAAATCTTGTTTTGATGTTGCATATTTTCAACAAAATGACCACTGCCTCCAAATGAAAACAGAGTATCTGAAAGGATTTAGAGCCAAACAGAGCACAAGGTTTTTGGTCCAAGGACAGCAGCTTTGCCTTGGTAGAGCGTCTGGCGAAGCGCGCAGCAAGGAGCCTGCACCACAGGGTGAGGACCTGCACCTGTGAGAGGAGGAGGCAACACGTCAAAATGGCTAGGCCTTTCTAAAGCTGATTTGGATTTGAAAAGAAGAAAACATTGAACATTGAAGTGCTTTACATCCTATATGTCAACTTTTTCGTTACCATAGCTCGTCCATTATCACTGAATGTAGTTCTGAGTTAAAACGATTTGATATTTTGAGACTCAGTAACCTGGCTTTTATTTTTCTAAGTATTATGCAAGGATAACAAAAAACAGTTTCTCTTTTTTAATAGCTTAAAGAATAACAAGAACGATGAATGTAAATATAAATACTAGAAAGAGCTGAATATAAATACTAGAAAGATTTAAAATGAAGGAGTAGAATTCAACATTCATTTGAGGGATCAGGGAAACGAATGCTCAAATCACTTGAGGGACTGTCAGAGGCTTGCACAAAACAGCTTAAATTTGTGCTGAATCTCAAATTACGAGGAGAAAGCTTGAAAATGGAAATGCTGTAGATTGCTAGAGAGAAGCGCTCTATCTGTGAAGTAGAAAGATACAAAGCACCATCATTCATTTTGAAATGCACTAGGAATATAAATATTATGACATACTCAATACTTCCTGCAGAATTTGCACACTATTCATTGACAATTTATTGGAAATCATTAAATGGGAGGATAATGAAATCAACTTTGTGCTTATTGTAATAACTGTATTCACTTTTAGTAACCAATACTTGTTGACTCGCAAGCAGTGTTCAAATCACTGTCAAGG
Organism: Octodon degus; assembly: GCF_000260255.1. Lineage (NCBI taxonomy): Eukaryota > Metazoa > Chordata > Mammalia > Rodentia > Octodontidae > Octodon > Octodon degus. The sequence goes on along the minus strand of NW_004524589.1, from coordinate 6,724,519 downwards.
TAACTTTTCAAGTAAAGGGAAAAGTATAAAAAAAGGAATATGCTTAAGAATATGCTTATGCAATCGTCTTAAACTTTTTTGGACCTTTGTCATTTAATTTATTTCTAACATCTGCACAAATTTGCTAGCCAAAAAGTTCTATTAAATCTTTTGATATAGCAAATATGCAATGTCATTTTCAATTAGTATTAGGTCATATTTGTCAAACAAAGAGAATTATTGCATCCACATAGGATAAAAGAATCTATTTATTTGCTGTTTGTATTTGTTGATTTTTGTTCTCTGCTTCCAGAAATGTGCCTCAGGTTCAAGGTATTTTTTTTAACTTTTTCTTAATAGTTTATCTCTATTTTATATAAGGAAGATACATATATTTTATAGTATAAACTATAGAGGGAAGTGAAAAGAAAGTAATATCTCTTCATTTGTCACATGATTTTCTAGCATTATTATTTTGAGGAATACAGTGAATGAAAAACAGGATTAGAGCCATAGTAGAGTTATATTTTGTATAGGAAATATGAACAAAATGAAACAGATGATGAATAAATAAAGAATATTGAAGTGTTACAAAAGAAATGCTATGATTATGTAATACTTAATTAACTAAGAAGATGACTTGTCAATATGATTGATGCTTCAGGTAAGAACTACAGGATTCTAGGGCCAGCAGCGCCAGGTTGCAGTGGAGAAATGGCTTGGCAGAGTGGAGAATAAAGGCAAAGCCTTTGAAATAAAGAAAGAATGCAATATGTTTGCTCTACGAATTGTTAAAAACCTTTGAGATTATGCAAAAATGAATGAGTTAGGGAGTTCTAAGCATTAGAAGTATTAAGACAATGATCACACAATGACTTATAGGTCATGGGATTCTCCCAAGCAATAGAAATGTCTCAGGCTCTCCTCGCTCTCGCTCTCGCTCTCGCTCTCGCTCTCGCTCTCGCTCTCGCTCTCGCTCTCGCTCTCGCTCTCGCTCTCGCTCTCGCTCTCCTCCTCACTTCTCACCTCTGTATCCATTTGTATCTGCATCTCCATCCATCTAAATATAGGAAAACAAATATACACGGGGTAATACAACTGTGGAAGTCTCTCAATCATTACCTACCATTTCAAGCTGAAGTACAAGGAAATCCAGTAGTATAATTCAGGCCGAATTTGTAGGCCTGAGAGAAGGCACATGCCTCCACTCAAGCAAAGGATAACATTGCCCTTTCTTCAACTTTTCTGTCTTTTTTGTCTCTTAAGGCATTGAATGGAGCCTACCCTCTATTAAAAAAAAATGCTTCACTAATATATAAGCATATGTTAACTGCACTAAACTGACACTAAAATTAAACATTGCAAAATGCTTTCATTTGCTTTATAAGAATAATGAAAAAAATTGACTATAAACTGAAAACAAAAATTCTATTTTTAAAATAAGATTTCATTACCTATGTGGTGGGAGGCTGGGAGAAAGAAAACAGTGAAAAACTTTCAAAAGCAACAAATGCTAGAAGTACATGGAAAGAAAAAAATTCTTTGCATTTTTATCAGAGTTAGTATATGTGAAAAACTGGAACTTTATTGTGAAATTACTTTTGAAAGCATTATCTCCAGTACTCTGCTAATCTCAAGCTATCAACACTGAAGACTGCTTCCTATTTAAAATGGGTATGAATGTGAATCATTGCACTTCAGTCTTTGGCCCTTAATCTCAGTCACATGGGTATGTTCTGTTTATTTCCCCAATCTAATAATGTGTTGGTGATATTTTAGTGGCATTATTACTATATACCTGATTTAAAAAACATGTATTGAGAATTATTGGTCTCTGGCCAAAATGATGGATGTTTTATTTCAATACGATATGTATAATCAGCAAGACCAAACTTTTTTTTAAAAAATTACTTGATTGAGAATTTATTTCAAAAATGCAAAAAAAAGTACTTTTATTAAAATGTATGGATAACTTTCACAACTTAAACCTTCAATTGTGTTTTATTCTGATTAAAGACTTCCACACCGTTATCATGTTTTTGGATTATATTTAATGGAAACGAATAAAATATCTCCAGCATTTTTCTAGCACATGGAATCCCTTTAGATTTGCTTCTAATAATATATTACAGATGACAAGCATTATTTGTTATACTCATAAACAAATCTTGTGTAAATTAGTTTTTTTAAAAAGAGAACACAAAATAGTGATAATAAAAAAGTATAAATGATACAGATTTTCATTAAATGAAACAATATGGGTTTATCAATATTTGTCGTATTGCATAGTGTTGTCTTCAATTTAGTTGTTTAGATTACCAGATATATGCATGCAAAACTGGAAAAAAGTTATAAGAAAGTAAAAAAAGAGAACAATAATTAAGCATTAACTGCTCCTTTTCACAGATCAACAGAAATCAGTACAATAATTATCTAAGCCATCTTGTATACATACATACATACATACATACATACATACATACAGATAGATAGATACACAGATAGATAGATGCAGACATACAATTGACATATATCTTCCTCCACCTTTCCTGTTCTCATCTCTGTAATTCCTTCCCCTTGAACAGATTCTTTACCTTTTCACAGCATTAATTGTACCTTTCAAGTTTTGTTTAATCTTTTGAGTTCTTACATTGTGAGATAATACAGTGCTTACACATTATGGGTCTGATTTATTTCATGTAACATTATGGTCTCTAGTTGCATCATTTACCATTAGAAGTTGGAAATTTAACCTATTTTATACCTGGATAAAGTTTGAGTGTGTAAAAATACCACATCATTTTTTATCCATTTCTCAGTTGATGGTAGTTTGGAATGTTTTGAAGATTTAGCTATGACAAATTGCACTGCTCTAAACATGGGTGCACATATATCACTGTTGTATGCTTTCAGTTCATTTGTAAATGTACCCAGCAATGGGATTGCTGAGCTGAATGGGACTTCCAATTCTAGGTTTTGGACAAATCTCCACACTGATTACCATAGTAGTTGTACCAGTCTGTACTCTCTTTTTGTATTGGGTGTTTAAATTTCAGGGAGTGATTTTTTAATATTATTTGTTTCCAGATAGAAGTCCTTTGTCAGAGGGACAGTCAACTTTAATTTTTTCCTACCAGGTCATGGGTTTTCCTATTAATTTGTTGGTGATTTCATTTGACATGCTAAAATCTTTTCAAAAACATGAGATTCCAGTTATTATTTTTTGAAGTATTTGTTCTGCAGTTTGCATTTTGTTCATGAACTCTCTACCTACCCCTATTTCTTTAATATTTGTAACAATGTTATACTCCAGAATTTAGTGCTTCTGTTTTAATGTTTAAACTTTTGCCCCAGTTTGACTGTAATTTAGTTCATGATGATAGATATGGGTCTAGTTTTAGCCTTCACCATGTGGAAAGCAAGTTTTTCCAGCACCATTTATTAAAAGGCTATCTTTCTTTCAATGAACTTGTTTGGTTCCTTTGTAAAAGGTAAGAGGATCAGTATATTCGTACCTGTGTCTGCACCTTCTAATCTATTCCACTGATCCTAAGTCTTTATTCCAGTACCATGGTGATTTTATCACAGTAGTTTTATAGTATAATTTCAGGACAGGGACTGTCAAGCCTCACTTTCCTCTGTTGCTCAGGATTGCTTTTGCTATTCCAGGTCTCTTCCTATCCCAGACAAATTTTAGGAATGTTTTCTCTAGATCAGTGAAGTATAATATTGGTATTTTAATCAGGATGGCATTAAATATTTATACAAATTTGGGAGCGTGGCTGTTTTCAAAATGTTGGTTCTTCCTATTTCAGAGTAAGAAATATCTTTCAATTTTCTGAAAGCCTCTTTGGTTTCTTTTCTCAGAGTACTATGTGAATATTTTACTTTCTTTGTCAGATAGATTCCTAAGTGTTTTATTTTGGGGATGTTTTTGTCAAAGTTCTGGTTTTCCTAATTAATTGCTTGTTGAATTCATTGTGTGGGTGCAAAAATGCTATTAATTATTAAGTGTTTACTTTGCATCCTATTATGCTACTGAATTTGATTATTAAATGTACTGTTCTCTTAGTGGAGTTTTGGAAGATTTCCATGTAGAGAATTATATCATGATAATTTCATGTCTTCCTTTCCAATCTTTATTCCTTTTATTTTTTTCTCCTGTCTGATTGCTCTGGCTAATGTTTCCATAATTATATTGAATAGGAGTGGTGAGAGTGAATTTAATGACTTGTTCCTGATTTTAAAGAGAAAGCTTTCAGTTTTTGTCCATTTAGGATGATATTGGCTGTTGGTTTGTCACAGATGGCTTTTATCAAGACAAGTTTATGAGTTTTAGGTAAAGACTAACTATTCAGATTTTCTGTTGGCTTTTTTAATAATAATGAGTGTTGGACTTTGTGAAAAAGCTTTTTCCGCATCTATTGAAATGATTATATGATTTTTGTCTTTGGCTCTGTTGATGTGGTGCATTACATTTATGGATTTGCGTACATTGAAACATCCCTGCATTCCTGAGATAAATCCCACTTGGTTGTGAGGTATCATCTTTTTTAATGATTTTCTGCATTCTGTTTGCTAGTATTTTACTGAGGATTTTTGCATCTGTGTTCATTAGGGATTGGCCTATAGTTCTAGTTTTTGTTGGGTCTATCTCTGGTTGGTGTCGGAGAAATTCTTGCTTCCAGGAATGAATTTCAGAGAATTTTTTCCATTTCTGTTCTGTTGAGTTTGACAAGAGCTGGCAGAAAAATTTATCTAAATTTCTTGTATAATTTATCTTTGAATCCACTGGGACCTGGGCTCTTTTTAGTAGAAATTTTTTATTACATTTTCTATTTTAGTCACTGTTTTTGTTTATTTCAGCATTTTTATATCTTTTGATTCAGCTTTGGCACATCATATATCTCTAGGAATCTCTGAAATTCTTCTTTGTTTTCCTTCTTGTGAGAGTAGAGATTTACAAAGTAGGTATTGATGATCTTCTGAAATACTAAAGAGTCTATAATGATTTTGTACTTTTCATTCATCATTTCATGAATTTGGTTTTTTTTTTCTTTTCTTTTTCTGATAAGGTTAAATAGAGATTTATTGAATTTATTTATTCTTTTAAAGAGCCAATTATTTGATTCTTTAATTTTTGTATTTTTTTTCATCTCCATTGCATTAATTTTTGCTCTGCTCATAATAATTTCCTGCCTTCTTTGGATTTTAGACTTGACTTGCTTTATTTTTTCAAGGAGATTGAGGTGCCATAAACATAGTTTCTTTGCGTTTGTTCAGTTTTTCAGACTTGTGAATTTACTGCTACAGATTACTCACTTAAGACAGTGTTCATTGCATCCCACAGTTTCTTCTAAGTTATATTTACATTTTCATTTGATTGTAAATATTGTTTAATTTCTTCTTTAATTTAATCTGTAACCCAATGACTGTCGAGAATGTTGTCATTTAATTTCAATATGTTCAAGTTATTTTTCGTGATTTGTTTTGTCAATAATTTCCACTTTCATTGCACTATGGTCAGATAATATGCATAGCATAATTTCAGTTCCTTTGCAGTTACTTAAGCATGTTCTATGTGCTAATCTGTGGTCTATGTTGGAGATTGTCCCACGTGAAGCTGAGAATAATGACACTGTTGGATAGAACACTCTGTAAAGGTCTACTAAGTCCCTTTCTTCAAAAGTTTGGCTTAGTTCTATTATGTCTTTGTTGAATTTTTGCCTATGTGATCTATCTGAGAGAGTGGCATGTTAAATTCTCCAATTACTATTGTATGATTGCTCTTTCGGTTTTTCATGTCCGTTAAAATTTGTCTTATGTAGTTGGGTGCTTCTACTTTGGGTGCCTATATATTTATGATATTTTATCTCTTGCTCTTTCAGTTTTATTCCAAACAAGTATTCAATGACCTTCTTTGTCCCTTTTAATCATTCTTCCTTTCAAATTGACATTGTCAGACACCAGAATATCTACCTCTGCTATTTTCTGGATACCTGTTGCATATAGTAATGTTTCCTATCCTTTGACTTTTAGTCTATTAATTTTCTTTTTATTTAAACATGTTTCTCTTATACAGTGTATTGTTGAATTTTGCTTCTTGATTCACTCAGCCAGTCTGTTTCTTTTGATTGGTAAATTGAGGCCATTTACATTGATGGTTTTAATTAATACATATTGGCTTATTTTTATCATGTTATTTTCTGGTGTAATCATCATACTTTTCCCCTCTGTTCTTTTATACTTTGTGGTTTCTTGTGTTTTTTTTTGTTTTTGTTTTTGTTTTTGTTTTTTTTTGTTTTTTTTTTTTTTTGGCTCTTTCTAGAATTCTTTGTAAGGTTGGTTATGTGGTTATGAATTTCTTCAGTTGCTCTTTGTCATGGAACTATCTTATCTCTCTATTGAATTTGATATATAGCTTTGCAGCGTACCTCAATCCAGGGTGGCAGTTGTTGTCTTTCAGCATCTGAAATGCTTCACCCTAAGCTCCTCTTGCTTTGATGGCTCGTGTTGAGAAAAGCGTGTGATTCTCATGGCATTTTCATTCTATATGATCTATTTCTTCCATCTAACATCTTTTAGTATTCTGTTTTTATTGAATTTCTGGGATCTTGATTATTGTGTATCTAGGTGTCATTTTTTATTGTTGTTATTTGGAGTTCTATATGTTTCAATTAACTGTCAGAATTTTTTCTCATGTCTGGGAATTTTCTGCTTTTACTTCCACAAATAATCTTTTTATATCATTTGTGTTGTCTCCTGCTGTTTATATGACACCAATGAATCTTATAATGCTTTTCTTTGGATCATATTCTACATACTGAATTGTTATTTTCCTTTTTTATTTTTAAGAGGTCTTTCTGTTAGCATTCACTAACTGCACTACTGCCTTTAAGGTCTGAAAGTCTGTCTTCTGTTATGTTGAAGTGGTTTTGCGAGCTTTCAATGGAATTTTTTATATCCTGGATATCTGTTTGAATCTATTCCATGCATTGTAACTCTTTACTATTGTTCATACAATGTTTCCATCATTTTTCTCTTGTCCACTATTTTTTATCAATATCTTATTCAGATACACTCAGCAATTCTTTAATGACTGTTGTCATTTCTTTTTTGATCTGAAAGATTGTTTCTGATCTGATTTCTTCTATAGCCTGTTGCAGCTGTTTCTTTACTTCAGATGCTAACATTTCAGAAAGTCAAGTGTGTGATTTGTAAGTTCTTCTATGTCCTAGTCTTCTGGACTTGTTCCAGTGGGCTGGAGATCTGAGATTGCCTTGTGTACCTTTGTTATGTTATTTTTGAAGCTCACAGTTATCATACGACTCATCAGCAATGGTAGAGCTGCAGAGCTTGCGACAGCACATTTCCTGTGACAGGGAGGGGTCGTGCATAACTCACCAAAGCTCCCCAAACTTGTGTGTGACCGGCCGCGTGAATCTCAGCAGAGCTTCTGCACAGGTGGTGGGTGTGTGTCAGACTCACCTAGTCCCTGTAGGTGTTCAGGGTCGGCCTGTGTTCTGAGATGGTGGGATGGCTCACCAGCACGTCTGCCACACTTCTGCACCAGTGCTGTGCATGAGCTTGACTCCTAAACTAGTTTTAAATAATTTCCTAACAGAAATGAGTGCAACTTTTTATGCACTTCTATTTTAATATTTTCACAATTAATTTTCAGCAGGCTATCTTATCTTAAATATAAAGCACCTGTTTAGCATATGTAGTGTTCATTTTATGAGCCCCAGGATAACAAAAGAAAATAGAGGACAAAAATCATCTATCAAAATTATTAGCTAGAGGAATAAAAATAGCACAAATGGGAAAATGAAATGATTGTAGCACGTTGCCTTTTCAAAGCTTTGTAAATTATCAGACTAATTGAAACTTTTTCTAAGAATCATATGCTTATCTTGCAAATAATTAAATTCATTAACTAACCTAACATAAAATATATAAAACATTTCTACGTACTGTGGCTATGGTTAACAAACTCTGAAGTGACAATTGAGATGCAATACCTAATAACTAGATAAAGACCCCTGTCTATGATTTTAAAGAATCAAAAAGTTATTGAGAACATTTGACTTAATAAGCATTACTCATGTCAAGGTAAAATTGCCAGGTCTTTCTCAAATTGTTTTTTTTTTTTTTATTATTTTTACCTGACTATGATAGTCATAAAAATTTCAGTAGAAAATAGAGAGATGAAATGAGGAAAATACAAAAGTATGATGTTCCTGGAAAAGAGAATAATTAAAGCTATGTAGCACCAAGAATATTTGGAAGGATTACAATCAGGTTCAAGATACAAATACAAAATTACTTCTGTGATAAATAATTTGCTTAGAATTAAATATCTAAGTTAGTGTTGATGCCACTTGATATTTATTTTCTTTGCTCAATTTCTCATTAGCATATCTGTAAAAGTCAACAAAAACAAAAAAGAAGTCTGTCCTTTAACATCCATATAATTTAATAATATGCTTGTTATAGATTTTCAGACATACATTTTATATGCATTTACTTGCTGATTTACTTCTATAGATATACAGATAGTTTATAAATAATACTTCGTTATATTATTCCATTTTCCTCTGAAAATTTCTGGAAGCAAGTAATTTTTAGTTTTTAATTAACTTTAATGAAAAATAAATTCCCCATACTGAATTTACAGTAAAGGCTCCGATGAGTGCTCAAAACAGTTTAAATTTTAAATCTCATATGTGCATAATAAAATACAGTAATAAAGAAATTTCAAAGCATTTACACTACAGCACAAATACTTTTTAAATATATCATATTTGAAATAAAAATAGAATTAGTAGCCCTAGTAGAATTAGTAGTAATGCAATTTGCAAGCAAAGCTTGTTTTCTGGAGTCTAATAGTAACCCACCACTACTGTAACTGAAGATCAAGATTCTCAGTTTCATCTCCAACTAACTATTCTATATTTCATTTCATTTTATCATTATTATTAAAAGTAGTTGAAATTGTAATAGGTTTCAATTAATCAACTATTTATGTGATGATTGTGAAGCTGAAGTGTGATTCCTAAGGCCATCTTGACTGAGATGAACATTCACCATCTTGAAGGACAGGGACACTGGGATAGCAGCAAAGTAAATTCCCATCTCTGTCATATGTTTAGAAGTGAAAAGTTGAGCATAAATCTTTATTCAGTAAAAAGTAGCATATAAGGAGAAAATGAAATTGTCAGTATCCTGCATATTAATGTAATTTTTCAACTAAAATAATTTCTTCACTCATATACATTTATTCATGACAAATTCCATATGGAACTTAAAATTTTGTATTATAAACTGTGAATTAAACTTCAGTATCATTTTTAGAAGTAAGTCTCAATTTTTTTATTTTAAATTTTTAGGGAAAGGTCTACAGGGTGTTCAGGGTCTCACTACTAAATCAGATTGGTAGTGATCTGCCTGTTTACAGCCTCACAGGAGCTGGGATTACAGGTGTGCACCACGACGCCTAGTCTCAATTGCCCTCTTAGTGTACCCCTAAGGTCGGGGCCACCACTGCAGGCCACGCGATTGAACCCTGACTCCTGCACTTCAATCCACTAAGCTATATATACCGCCCTTAGTTTTAGCTTTTTGAGCAATCTCCATACTGATTTCTGTGTTGGTTGTACCAATTTACACTCCCAC
>NW_004524589.1:6707661-6714765 GCF_000260255.1 Octodon degus | reverse complement strand
TTTTTTTTTTTTGAACTGGGGTTTGAACTCAGGCCCTTGCACTTGCCAGGCAAGTGCTTATTCTACTGAGCCATCTCCTCAGCCCCTCTCTGAGCTGTTTGGCCATCCCTTCATTTGTATCTTAATTTTTATTTTAGCATTTTACCAGTAAAATACAACAAAAATAAAATGGTTTAATTTTAAGAGTCCTTAATATTTTGGGAAATTTCATAGCTCCAAACTCACATTTTATTTCTATTATGTTTTATATAAATGAATACATTTCTTTTTTAATGAATGCATTTCCACTATCTTATAGAGGCAGACACTCAATTTCTTCAGTTGCCATAAAAGCCTGTAACATTACACTCTCACACCTTTGGGGATAGCAATTTCACCCCCTAAAATATGGTGAAGGCAAAAAAGGTAGTAATTTTGCCATTTTGATCAATTTTAATTTATATATCTCTACTTCTTTTTGCCTTTATCTACATGATATTATTTACAATTATATGCACATGTTTACATGAAACAAATACATAAACAGAAGAAACCACTAGATTTTGTCATCATAAATGACATTTTCAACATATTTTATTTCCATTTAATTTTTCTAAATTGAAAAAGCCTTTTATGTGCATTCAGATTGAAAATATACATATTCATAAGTTACATACTGCTCATGTTTTAAATGTGTTACAATGTTATTAGCTTCATAAAATATTGGTATATAAACTAATAGTAAGTATAGGAATGTAAGAATGCAATAATGAACCTATTATGGTGAAATCAGGTTGCCTTTTGAAAAAAAATCTCTATTTTCTATATTTTAATTACATATTTTAAAAAACTACTATGTATGCAAATATTTTTCGTAGTGCATGACAGAGAGCTCCAGCAAATTTTTCCCGGAAACTTATTTTCATGGGTTTTCTGAAAACATTTGTGCGGCTCCCACCCTCGCTGCCGCACACTGCATTATCAAAGGCAGCGACGAGACTGCATTCCAAAGACCCCGATGGTAAGAACGCTTCGGGGCTCACGGACTGACGGCGGTCATGCAGCCTCGAAGGGCAGCTGGAGCCAGACGAGACAGGAGACAGGAGGGACCTTCCTCAGAGGACCGGGTGCAGCTGCTGGGTCACGAGCACCTTGAAGCGCTTCTTGAGGGTCATTTGGTGTCGCGAACATTCGTCATCTGGGTAGAACCGGGCAGGCTGGGTTGGGCTTGTCTACTGTGCCGTCTGGTCAAATTTCTTCAGCGTATACTCTCTGCTCGTTCAAGTAATACTGGAGAAATATAACCACACTACTCTATCACTCTTCAATATCCTGAACTATTGATAGGGACTCGGATAAAGAGGAATAACAAGTCATCTTCTGGGATTACTCATACTTGTGATTCTTCAGAAGAAAGCCTGATGAAAGATGTCACTTGGTAAATCAAAGTAAATTTTGGTTTAATTGTGGTCACAGAGGAAATACAGGATTTTTGGTTAATTTTTGCTAAATGCTGATTAATATGATCAATGAAATGTTCTCATTTTTAGTACATTTTATAATAGTCATGTTTCAGAGTCTTGATCTTTGTTACTGCTTGGCATATTTTATACACATAATTTACATTTTGTAGAGTACAGTATGATAATTTTAAGCATGTATAAAATGAAGATAATTGACATTCAAAAGAAAAAAAGAAAGGCACAGAATCAAGAATCACTGTCAGCTGGAGCGTATTTGAGTTTTCAAAGACCACATGCAAATATTTTCAACAAATGTCTTTGTACCAAAAGAAAGTTAGTGACTTATTAACTTTACATATCACTTTTTCTGGGAATCAAGGAAACAGAACTACACAGCTAAGCAAAGATCAAATGTTCATGCAGGAAAAAGAACTGTTAACTTTAGACTGCCTACCTATTTTATTATTTCTAGATTTTGTTCTATAAGGAAAAATGACTATGTTTCTAACAAATATGAAAGATATGTTGTGTAATTTTCAAAAATATTACGACAAAGCAAAAACTGTCAGTTATCCCCACCAAAATGCATCTCCCCACACTTCGAACACTCATAGCCCATCCCTTTTGTCTCTTTCCGAAGCAGTTCCAAAAGTCGTCTTTCTCTAACGCCTTTGTGCAGTGTGATCACAAACATGGTGAATGCCTGTTTGAAGACAGAAGACAAAAGAGTGTTATAAAAATCACTTTCTCTACACATTTATTTTATTTACCTCATGTGAAACTAAGTAATTTGGTCTTTTCTCAAAGTCAAAATTACTGTGAAAAGCAAACAATTTGAATCAATTCAGGATCTCAAGTCATCTGTGACAGTGCACGTAAAGATACAGAGGTACACATAAAGAGATATGGAAGCATGTATATCACATATATGTGTGTATATGTATGTTATATTATATACTTATGTATACTATACTGAATAAATTGTACTTTACTTAATTCTAGTATGTACATTTTACTTAAGTGTATGTATATAATGACATCTTCAAATGAAGACTGGGCTTTACTTCTTTTAATTTTTTAAAGAATTATTCTCTCATGTCATACATTTCTGATAGTTTTTACATGCTGGAAATATTAAATTCTAGTAGTAAAATAAATTGAGTTATAATATTAGTAAGATCATAAAAGCTAACATGTTTTATATTTTGCAATTATTTTGGAGTTTTATAACAAATATCAATTGTATTCCAAAGTACCTGCTCTTTTCTTTTTCTTTTTTCCTTTTTCTTTACTACATAGTTTAGACCTTAAATTTGCAGTGATGCTGCTGTGCCAACCTCCAGAGAGCTGAGATGCACCACCCAGCCCCGCCTTGCCTGGGTCTTTATTCTTATTTATGCACGACCTACTATCTCCTCTCCAGTTTTTGGGACAATTATTCTCCTGTTTCCAAAATTGTTTCTCTCTTTGCTTCTATAGCTGTGTTTTAGCCAAATTCTATGATTCACTGACTTCTTACTTGTACATGAAAATTTGTTTCTGAACTTTAAAATTATTTGGAATAAACTTATTGTTTATCCCACATTTAGTATATTTAACATAGTCTTTTAATAACCTTGACATCTCATTATTTGCTTTGAACATTTTGTAGTCATTTCTGCTTTCTTAATGGATAACATCAAATGTAAATATACTGCAATCCAAATATAATTGACTTGAAATCCTGTCTCTAGTAAGCATTCATTGAATTTACTGTAGGATTCCTGAATTTGTATGTCCTAAAGTAATTGTGTGCTCTCAACATGCTAGAAACCTTTTGACAAACATCAGCTTTGATACTGTCCTAACACAAGGTTCACTATTTGCTTTAACACCCAAAATGCAAATAAATGAAACACATAGCATTTGCAACTAACCTAAATTTCAGATAGTGAAATTTATTAGTGATTAGTTTGTGTTCATCTTGGTGAGGATGGTGTATTGTAGAAGGCACTTGGGAATAATAATAACAATATTTAAAAGTTGCATTTTTGTTGCCTCAGTGCAAGGCCCTTTTAGCTAGCAGAGCTAAGAACAAGAAGACATGTGATTGTATCGTAACCAAAATACATTTTCAGATCTGCGTGTTCCTCTGCTAAACAGGATTTTACAGTGAAGTCTGAAATTTAATCCATTCATATGTGAATCTCCATAGTCTCCCAGTCACATTCTCTTATGTAATAAAAGTGAAAAAGTTGAAAATTTTCCATGATTTGCCATGATTTACTGGTGTTGTACAGATAGTAGTTTCAGAATCGTTAACCTGTGTGCATGTAGGAAAAAGGAATTAAAAAGAAAATGCACAGCAATAATTTTCAATCTCATATTTTAAACTTACACTATGATTTTCACTAATAATTAATAAGCATTAATATTTTTAATTGCAGAAAAACGTGTAAATATGTTGAGAAATCAATGTGTGTAAAACACTTACGATGCTAGGAAGCCAAATAAATAAAATATGCATGTTAATAATTTAATCTCATAAAGTAAAGAATTCAAATCTTGGTCTATGCTGTGGGATGAATGCACTCCATCATTCCTGTGTTGAAATACAATTTTCAACGTGTAGTGTTAAGAGGGAAGACTTGGAGGGCGGACATAACTATATGGTGAAACACGGCCTAGCAAGTATGAAGTTCTCGTCCAATGCAAGGCACCACAGAAAATAAAAAGTAAAACAAGAAATACGAGCTTTTGAGAAGTGAAAAATGAGAGCCTTGCCTTCCTGTGTGCAGCGCCCCCTTGTGGAAGGGCTGTTGGCTGCTACCTGAGGGTCTGGCCCTCGATTTGCCTTTACCATGTGCGGAGACTTCAGACACTGCTCTTCTCGAAAGTCAGCGTGGCCCTGGTCGGATGTTGAATCTGACATTGTCCTGTCCTTGGAATTTCTGGTCTCCAGAATAAGGATAAAATAAGTGGCTCCTCTTTATAAATGATCTAATCTGTAGTTTTTAAGCATACATATATTAAGGAACCCACTAACTCCTCAAAGCAATTGAAATAGTATAGAAACCTAAGATTTAATAAGATACTTTGAAGAGAAAAAGCCTCAAATAAAAGAGCTAATAATTATGTTCGTGTACATCTTAATCTTAATTGTTCATCTTAACTGAGTAAGCAGCTAGCAGATTAGTGGCTTAATAAGTCATACAGAACCCAGTGGAGTATATTCAACATACCCCACCCAAAATACTCCCTATATATCCTTATTTTTATTCTCTGACTTCATAGTATTGAATTTCTGTATAAAGTACAATTTTTGTCCTTTCTCCAGGGAAAGAAATATAGTTGAGGAAGTGTATTTGTCTTGGGACCTGTCTCACAGCAGGCCCAAATTAAAAATAGAAAGATTAAGTAAGCCAGAGATAATCAAAGAAAGCTTGAAAATATCAAGGACCAGGGAGATGGCTTAGTAGAATAAGTGCTTGCCTGGCAAGTACAAGGGCATGAGTTCAATCCCTGGTTCCTGAAAAAAAAAATACTAAATATGAACTTGCTTATTTTTTTAATTTTTTAAACTTTTTTAAATTTTGTGTGTGTGTGTGGCCAGATCAGCCCACCAGGGGGCGGGGCTGGCTGGCATGTGGTGCTGGGGGATTGAACCATGGTCCATGTGCTTTGCTAAGCTTGTTCTAAGTAGGTGCTTTAGACCACTGAGTCATCTCACCAGCCCCTGAACTTGCTTATTGAGGCTAAAAGTCTATTTGTATTTATTAGCTAATTTTACTTTTCAGTAAAATATAAACATTCTAGACTCTGTCTGTAGATAAAGTCAAGATGTTTGGATTTTCATTCTGCTAACATGCATTCTAATCATTGACATACTTCTGTGAATATGGCTATATTCCTTCTGAGATTTCTTGCTGTTTTTCCTTAAACACAACTAGCAATGTTGAAGTAAAAGATTTAAATAGAGGAGCAATTAGCATGCCACTTTTCTGTGTGACCTTGGTAGAACGGAAGAAGGTTTTTGTTCTCTTTTACAAAACTAACTTTAAGATTACATAATGAGAGAATTATGTACCAAGTTTGTATGAAGTATGCAGAAGTTGACCTCACAATGTACCTTAGAAGTGATAAATTTGCCTCTTTCTTTGTTTGGAAAAAAGATCAAACTGCAACTTAGAGGTGTCTTTTTGTTTTGTTTTGTTTTGGTCTGGAATAGCCTTGGGACCCGAAGTTGCTGTTTCTTTTTCATTGAGTGTTGGAACTGTCAGGAGGAAATTTATGGATCCTCACTGTGCTGTATAATTTATTAGAGGAGTCTTGGAATTTGCTGAACTCTACACTGACTTAGCAAATGTTGTTTGGTTGGTTTATCTCCATTTAATTTTACTACAGGAGAGCATGGTGTTGAGGAAGAAGATAAGATAAAAAGTGGATCATGTTGAGAAAATGAAGTAGTAGGAAAAGAGTAAACATGTGGAGCAATAGCAAGAAAGTGTCATCTCTGCAGGTCCCAAAATCCAAACTTTAGTAAAAGTTTAAAATCTAATAAAAATGATATAGAATTTGCTGTGAATTTAGATTTCCCTAACTAACTAGAGTAAAATAAATTTTATTTCTGTCTCATGCTTCCAAAATAATATGTTACACTATTATTCCACTGTAAAATTTGATGGGGTGAAATATATTTTATTCATATTTATACATTTATATTTATATCTAATGACTACATGTTAATAAAAGAATATATTCTTTTTAGAAGTTAAGATGTTCTTAACATAAATTAAGAAGATAGGATCATTCACTCATGGGGTAGATTTTATTGAAATTGGAATTCCGTATTGGAATTGGAATTCTGTAAGCATTACAGTAGACTATGACTCAGTTCCTCTATTTGTAAGGTAATAGTTCCTTCAGTTAGAGACTTGGTACATTATTATGTGAAAAAGTCAGTTTATATCATCTAATAAAAAGAAACTTCTAGGCAGGATGAGGCAACTTCCTGTTTGGATTGGTTGATTTCTCTCTAGTTAAAAGGCAAAGAGATGTATCTGAACATCTTTACTTTCTATAATTGTGCCATGCCACAAATTTGATTTTAGAGCTATTTTTATTCTTAGGCTCTGCTGGTTTTTACATTTAATATTTGCAAGACCCCAGAACAACTGGACAGTGTTTTACAATCGTGATTATTTCCTATGCAAAAAAAAATATTTTAAAAACCTTTTAAAGTGTTGCTATTAAATACTATTAACTCAAAATACCTAGGATATATTAACAGTGCAACATTGTAGTAAAGAATAAATTAGAAAAATGTATGTGGATTACTATTAAAGATATTAGATTACTTAAATTGTGCAATATATGAAATTATCTAAATTAACTTGTAAGAAGCTACATATATTTAGTACAAACTCTAGTAATAGTAAGTCAGACAAAAACTTTATCTATCCAATGATTACATCTATTTTTATTTTGAGATTTTTTGGAAAATATATAAAACTCAACCCCCACATGGATATTGATATTTGAATTTTTCCCTACAAACTACCTGTAGTTAACTTAGCATATACAAACTACTGCAGATAGTATGGTCTATTGTAAAAACTGAATAGATTTTGTATATCAAGAAAACACAAGGGCCTGGGGAGATGGCTCAGTAGAATAAGCACTT
>NW_004524589.1:6699847-6706776 GCF_000260255.1 Octodon degus | reverse complement strand
AAATAAATAAATAAATAAATAAATAAATAACTGCTGGAAGACTGGAAGAGATTGGGCAGGAAATTCATCTCTGGAAAATTTAATCTGTGCCAAACTCCACACTTCATGCATATCACAGAAGTGTTAAGGAGAAATCTTCAGGAAGAATCATTGTGTTTACTCATATTTATTGATTTTGACAAGCATTTGTATTAAATGTTAAATGGGCTTGAGTTATAGTGCATCTTTGAGGAGAAACTATCTCATCTTTTAGACATCTGGTTTGAAAACTCATTCTTAATTGCTAGTCATTCCAAATAATTGACTAATTCAGAGAAAATTAGCCTCTATTTTATTCTCTAGTGTGTTATTTTCATGCAACCTATTTTTAGATTATAGGAAAAAAGTAAGTATTCCTTTTGTTCAGTAAAATTGCCACCAAAACAAGCCTATTTTTATCAGCATATTGAAAGAAAGTGGAAGCATTCCATAGAATTGGGTGAGGTTGTAAAAGTAAATTCCTCAAAGAGGAGCTCAGAATCGTTTGTGGCCTACACGTAGTAGGCAATGCTGAGTTTAGTCAGTTCATGAGCAATGTACAGAAATCATCAGTGCTTTTTTAGACATAGCTTAGCTTAGACATAGCCAGGAAACAAGAACTTCATTTATCATACATGTTCTACATCAATGTGGATGTCCTTAGCTCTAAATTTGATAGATAACCTCTTCAACAAGGAGACTCAGTATAACAAATAAAGCAAATTTGTTTTGTCAACAAACCATAAACTATGTCAGTGGTTGATGTGCCCTTGATGGCTTTGAGCTTTTCAAAACTATTAATGGTTTTGAGAGCTTTGGAGATTGAGATTAAAATCATTAAAGAAAGCTAGGATAAAGATGATAGCATCTGTATTTTTTCAGGATACATCTTACTTTTCTTTCATTTATGTCAGTACCATACAATAGTTTACCTGAGGAAGTTACTCTAGTCCTTTCTAAAACTCAATTTAAGTATTATGCATTTAAAATCAATAGGTAAGATTATTACACCTAATTGGACAATTACAATGAGAAATGTACTTTGAATCAGAGGCTCAGCATCAAAACTGATTTGTGAGGTGCCCTGTTTCCTGATTAATAACTCTGTCTTAAAAGGCAATACTTCTCGCAGTAGTCCTGATTTCTTTTGCTTCCTTTAATTTTACTAAGATATACATTAGCAGTATTATATGTTCTTAAGATCGTAGGCAAAAACATTTCATATATATTTGATTTAAAAAATGATGGTCCTTTTCACTCTGCAGAAGTATCTAGGTTCCAACACTGAATCTAATAATTGACAAAAAGAAAAATAGAACAACAATGAAAGAAAGAAGCTAGATGTGTTCTTTAGCATCACTTTTTGAAATTGGTAAATTAAAAAAAAGATTGTAACCTCCATTTGCACTCCTGATTTTGCAATACCTTTGATATAACTCCTTTATGTAAGACAGCCAGAATTAACTTTGACTGAAGTGCTGTCTTGATGCAATACTTAATTTTGAAATACTGAAAGCAAGGCACTGTGCTCATAATTTGAAAATTACATGAATAGATGATATTACAATAATACAGATTACTGAATCATACATTTAGAAGTTGGCATAGATATCTTTATATTGCCATTCATGTATCACTAATACTTTTTTGCATGTAGTTATAACAGAAAATCGACCCTCAGCCAGTATATTTCAATATCTTAGTTGCCTTGGTAGTAGCTCTTGTTCCAATTCTGGTTCCTTCTGGCCTTTTAGGAATATCTGGTCCCTGTGATGTATAGTTAAATCTATGATGCACATTGAGTAAACCGATCCCCAATTGACAAGCAGTTCTGCCTCTGTACTTCCTGCTTGCTTACCTCATACAGGACCTGGAACACCGGAAACTGAGCCCTGGTATTTTGGGAGTGATCCCAAGCAGTACCCATTGGTATAAAATCCACCTCCAAATCCTGGGTGTGGTTTTGGTTTTCTCTTTGCGGTTTTATGCTGTGGGCTCCTGCCAGGCTCTGTGTGCTTTTGGTTGAAGTCAGGCACCAAAAAGTATTTTCCTGGTTCTATTACAAGCAGTCCAGTGCACATTTCATTAGAATCCTGGAGTTTATTTTTACGAGGTTATGAAGCTTTCTGGTTTTGCCAGGAAGTCCCCTGTGTGAAGCCACTCTATGATGCTTTGTTTTGTTTTTTAATTAACTGCAAAGTATTTCAGAGGAAAGTGTATGCTTTTAAAAAGCTAAATTAAATTGTTTATAAATTCTGTCTTCCAAAATCATATCTCAAATAGTTCAACCTACCATACCTGGATTATCCTAAATATTGTTTAAATCTCTTCCTCTTTGAGTTCAATTCCAAAGAATTCAATCTTAATCCAGTATCTTTCTCTTTTAAGGTAGAATTAAAATATAACCCAAAATGTGGATGAAATTATATAATATGATCTTGTAATTATATTACTTCACATTACATCATGTTATGTCATTGTACTTTATTCAAGATCATGACTTCAGTCCTGGGTTAAAATATTGGCACATACCAGTAGTTCCTGCTGCTCAGAAAGCTGAGGCACATAGTTCACCACTGTGGGGCCAGCCGGAGCACCTCAGTGAAACTCTGTCTCAAAATTTAGAAAGAAGAAACACTGATCGATGACGTAGAGTGTGCCTAAGGAGAGTCACATGAGGAGAAGACACTCTCTCAGGCTTTCACAGAGAGCACATTGGCCAAGCAATAGCCTTGACTTATCCACATGGCTGCACTGACAAAGGTTCTACAATCTGAGGTACAGGATCTCAGGATAAATCCTGAGGGCATTTCACTGACCTTCTCAGACCAAAAAGCTACAACTCTTGTTTCATAGGTCCTGCTTTACCTTGGTCTTAACCATCCAGTAGAAAAGTATGAAGACGAAATATAGGAAATAAAGCCATGCTGTTATGTTGTGCTGTGGGGGACTCAGGTCAATAATTTCTGACATTGCCAGTTAAACAGAAGACCCAATACTATTATGGGCTACTGGACTCTTTTGGAATATTTTGCTGAGTTTACGCACCTATAGTATTCAATAACGGAACTTAGAAAAAATGGGGTATACAGATGAATGTCCATTTTGTATCTGTGTATTCAAAGTGGTTAGGATAGATATATAGTTGCATTCTCTTAATGAATAGAATGATTTGCTCTAATGGTGTTTGTAAATAGGATCACAAGTCCGCATCTTGTACAGCAATTAACCACTAAGAAGAATATATGCAGTGTATTATTTGTTGAAACTGTACTTCCGATTTGATTTGAAACTGTCTCATTGCTACCTGTTTATCAATAAAACTTTGAAGAAAAATAAAAAATAAAAAAATAAAATAAATAAAAAAAGAAAAAAAATGATTAGAAAAGGAAAAAAAAACCCAAAAAACAAAACAACAGGGCCTGTCTTTCAGTGTTAATGCGCCCCTGAATTCAGTCCATAGAACCACACAACAGGTTACATAAGATAGATAAGTGCATGATAGCTAACTAGATGGGTGGTACTCAGACAGACAAATAAAAAATACTGTATGTATTATAGATGTCAATATCTTCACACTATAAACTATATAATATATACATATATATATCACAGAAATACTTATTTAATGAATTTCATTTGAAATATAAAATCCCAATAAAACAAATTCTTAATAGTTATACAAAATAACACTCTTTTCTCATGTAGACATCACATATTTATTGTTTGCTTCTGTAATAAGCCCCATGTCACATTACAATGTCCACTTCCCTCCATTAAAGAAAAACTAGCTGTAGTATACTGAAAATGACTAAGTCCTTATGGTTCTTACAAGTTTCAAATATACTTTATAAATTGCCCTCCCAAATAAGTACGTACCTCAGGCTTTATAAAAGTGTTGACTTAAGCAACAGAAGCATATCGAATACAATTTAATATGTTTGACTTTACTTAGGACTAAACTCTACATAGTTTGTGAGTATTTCTTAACCAGAAAATAATGTCTCATTCAGTTAATGGCCAACTCTTATATTCTTATGCTTGTAATCCGGTTCTTTTTTAATTTCATCAACGGCAATTCCCATCTGGCTTTGATGACTGCTAATCCCTGCTGTCAGGATCAAAGCCATTGTGGACAGAAAGGAATCATATTGCAACAGGAGCTTTTGTTAGGATTTTTATTCTCTCTTTTATTTGTTATGAAAAGACATGCAGGACATTTTGGTTCTACAAAAGCATGTTGTAGAGAAACACTTATTCCTACTCAGACATTATCAGCTTTTAACAGAAATGAATTCTTGACACAGTGTTTGTAGGTAATTAGCCAATTTGGTAATCTGCAGAAGCAGAAAATGAGTACCTTGGGGTGAGTGGCCAATATTTCAAACACTAAGCATTTCTCTTTTATGATGTGCAGTTTATATTTAACATGGGAATTAAAATTAGCCACTGCCAATATAACTGGGATGAAAAATGAAAACTCATTAAAAATCAGAGAAATGTAATCCTTGTATAAAAGTTTTCAGTCTGTGTCATTAGTATGTAGCCTTTAAGGCATAGAGATGAGAGGAATCATTGCAGATGATTCTTTTCAAATAGTTCCTATGTTAACCAATAAGAGCACAATCACTGCGTTATACTTATTATGTGATAGTATTTATGCTGTATAGAGTGTAGAGCTCAGAAATTTTTTAACATCTGTGATTATAAACTCCACTCTGAATTACTTAAGCAAACAAAACTATGAATCGAGGGGACCTTCCAGTTAGCTCAGTTGTTTAAGCACTTGCTTATGTAAATGCAGTCAGGCTCAGGATACTCAGGTTCAATCCCCAGCTCCTCATGCCTTACCAGAAATGCCCTTAAGGCAGCCTGAGCCAGTAAAAAAACGTCCTTCTCAACTTTTACAGACTGGGGAGATAGCTCAGTAGAATAAACATTTGCCTGGCAGGTTCAGGGTAATGAGTTCAATCCCTGGTACTGCAAAAAACAAAAACAAACAAACCAAAAAATAAACAAAAAACTATGAATTAGGGCTGTAATGAGATTTGAAGAAGAATCAAGGAAACAAACACTTGTATTATAGAGGATGTTTCTCTTGCTCTTTGTTGTTAGAGGTGAAAGGCAGGGTACACATGGCCTCGACACTGAGAGCCCTTTACATATGTATTGTAAATATTTTTGGACTAATGTATATATTATCACAGGCAGCTATTTTAAGTAATTTGTAGAGGACAAAGAATGAAAGGTACAAGCAGTTTTTAGAAGAGTTATAAAAGGAATATAGTAGGTTGATGTGAAAGTTGAGGTAACAGGGAAATATTTTGGAGTAAATTTGAAATACGTTTACCATGAGGACTGTAAGAAATTAGGGAATTCCAAATTGAATAACTTAGAAAAGAGTCTATATATCTGCCAGATGAAGTGGCCCTTTGATATGTGAAGAGATTTGAGGAACAAAATGAGGCAAAGTTCATGGAAAATTTGCTTTCTTAATTTATTTTAATAAAAATGAATTATGTTCTTCCCTTGAAGGCAGGTAACCCAAGAAAAGGAAATTTACATGCAGATTTGCTAGACATACAATTCCAGCACCCATTAAGTCCCACTTTTGTGTCTTCCTTTGGGGGGTCTCACTAGGAAGGTTTCCACATTTCATGGCTAATAGAGCTTATATTTGGACTGGTAATGAAAAAATCAATAATTAAACACATTCTGACTTCAAGTTAATTTTGTGCAAAAATTGTCACAGAGTGCTAATATTCAAGGCTGTGAGTGCTTGTACTTGTGCTTAAAAACATTAAGAAAATGAAACAAAAGGAAGCAAAAAGGTTTTGTTACCAAAAAGGAGTTATTTTGTAAGTGAAAATGTTCCGATCAAAAAAGGGAGGTTACTTGGGTAAAAATTTTGACCAAGAAAACGAGCGTCATTTTATGACATTATTACTAGTTTTACTTCTAAATTATTCATACATTTGGGAGAAAGAAGGCTCTCTGGAGAAATCTAATCTATGCTGTGTTGGGTCACAGCGCTAAAAGCAGGGTGTAGAGACTCACCTGAGAACTTTCATGCCCTTGATTGCTTGAACCTCCTTGGAAACACTGTCAGGGGAAGACACTGTGTGCACATGTGAGTGCATGTGGAGTGGAAGAGCTGGCCCCAGGAGTGAGCTCTGCTCTGCACGACAGGATTCCCCCACCATTTTCCTTAGCACGAAGTTCTGTTTGTTGAAAATGCTTGAAGAGCTGCTTCCACGCTGAAGGAAAAACATTTTTATTCTAATTTATAGAAAAATGACTTAGGACCATAAAACCGACTTGTGCAGAGGTAATGAATTTCTAATATCATCTACCTATCATTGATGTTAGAAATTCTATCTAGTATCTGTCTGTCTGTCTGTCTGTCTCTCTCTCTCTCTCTCTCTCTATCTATCTATCTACCTATCTGTCTAACTGGGGTGATTTGGTTTCTGCTTCTGTGGATTAAACCCAGAGACTTTGCACCAAGGTTCCTCCTCATTCATTCATTCCTTTGTTCGTTAATTTATTTATATAGAGACAACCTTTAAGTTCCCAGAGTTGCCATAGGAGGCAAGAGTATCATATGTTTAAAGGCAACCCTGGGAGCTTAAAAGTTGTTGTTTTGTTACATAGCCTCACTGTTTGTATTTAATACAACAGTTACTATGGAGAAAATGTATTGTATTACTACAGTAAGATAAATATTAAAACATAGTTAAGTCAAATATGTAGTATGAATGAAAATGTATGAAGTACTAACAAATGGTAGAAAAGAATATAAACAGCAAAAAGCTGCACTAGAAGATGTCTATAAAATATCAAATATATGAATACATAAAATGCTTTTAAAATGACTGATGTTTACATTTAGAAAGTCAAAGAAGGAAAAA
>NW_004524589.1:6675586-6699747 GCF_000260255.1 Octodon degus | reverse complement strand
AAAAATAAATATATAAAATTTGCATTAGTAATATTTTTTAAAAATCATATAAATTAAAAGGAGTCCTAAAATGCATAAAGTAACACAGGGAGAAAAGTCACAGTCTTTACTCCAACACCAAGCAAGAGGTGAAATACATTCACTCCTATCTATTTTCTTTTACACTTACAAAAAACATGGTCTTAGGAATCTGGGTTTTTTGTTAGATATCATCAGAGAAGATAGCTTTATATTGTACTCCTTTAAATGAATTTCCAAGTTGCAGTTCCATATTAAGAATTAGGGGGCTACGGAGATAGTTCAGTGGAATAAGTGCTTGCCTGGCAAGCACAAGGTCCTGAGTTCAATCCCTGGTACCTCTAAAAAGACAAACAACAAGACAACAAACAAACAAGCAAACAAAACAACAACAACAAATAGAGCAAAAGCATTATAAGAAACTGGATCTCAGAGTTGTGTAGTACAGAGGAATTATAATCCTTCCTAGGACAAGCAAGCTGATCTTCCAGGCAGGCCAAGAATTTCCTAAATCTTACATACATGCTAAAATGCAAATGTAATGCTGTTTTATGAAAACAAAATTGTCATTACTAAATTTCCAAAAATGTAATATCATGATTTTAAAGTATATTTAAAAAACTCTAAAGTTAAGTTTACATGGTTTACCCCTCAGAGATTACTATCTGGATTAAAAATGTAATACTAAATACTTAGATTGGACTAGTGCCTGCATGGCAAGCACAAGGACCCCTGTTCGATCCCAGGACCCCATGCATTACCTGGATCTCCCAGTGTTCTGTGCCAACCACTGAAACAGAGTGTGGTAGTGCACCCCTCAGGAGGTTGACAAAGGAAGATTACTCCAACTCTGAGCTACTTGGTGAGGCCCTGCACCAAACCCATAAATAAAAGATTTTTTAAAACAGTAGATTGTATAAAGCATAATGAAAAGCAAATAGTTGCATCTGCAGTATAAAATGAAGTGTATGATGTTAAGTACGATATTAGAAGTTTGGAGAAACCACTTTCTTGTATGTTCTTATAATGATGAAAGTAATTGTGTATACTGATTCAATACAATACAGTAATTCGTTGATAATTTAATTAGGCATGATTTTGAAAAGTAGGTTTTATGTACCTGTGCAACAATTTAAAATTCTGAAAGAGAATTCTTTCATCTAAAACCATACTGTCATTAGGAAACTCACAACTGAAATTTACCCTGTCTTATATCAACTAATACATTTTTACTCAATTCTTTCAGCAACTTCTGTAGGATTTATTGTACTACTTTATTTTTTAGCTACAACATGGATATGTATTATTCTGCAGCTGCTTTACTCCTTGTCAAGTTTACTTGAAAAAGCTAATTCCATGCTGATAATTTCTTTCACTTACTATTTAATCACAGCCAATTTTCAGTGAACCACGAGACACATACTCTGCTAATAAATATAGCATGAAATATAAAGCTCAGGCTTCACGAGTACATTTATTTTTCAGTACGCTGTTAAACCTATGTATTGATTTTTTTATTTTTAAACTTTAAAGATAATTTGTGAAATTATGTTTCTGTTGTATAAAACCTATCAAATGTTCATGTTGAGAATATATGCATATTCTATAGTTTCCTGTTAGATTTGTTTTGTTGTACTGATAAATTAAGGCAATAACAAATTATTATAGTTCACAGATAATAAAAAAGACATCATCCATCATTATAGCTTCATCAACAATTGCACACTGAATCTCTGTAAATATGTGATGCCCTTCTCTCTTTCCATAAACCACATTATATAGCCTCATCACTGGTGCTCCATAAACTATGATCACTGAAAAATACACACCCTCATAAGCCTCCAACACACAATGAGGAATCAGCTTTTACAACACACAGAATTATCAATAAAAATCATCAGTGAGGAAAAATTTCAGTACATAAGAAGTATATATTATTCCAAAATTAAAACAAGAGAATTCAAATGCTAACACTATGCCATCTTTATGAATTCCTGAACTTTACCAATGTATCAGCTAAAATTTATACATATGCATGTTTAATGATTATTTCCATTCAATGTATCATTTATCTTTATGAATTCTTTAGTTGACTTTCGTGGCTACTTTAGAATGAAGAAAACAAAAATAATCTGGTTTCATAAAGGATATAAAGTGCTGTACATTTTCTTTCTATTCAGCTAAACTGTTTTGTGATTATCAAATAAAACATGCACCTCAACAAAGCTTTCAAGAATTAATCTTTTTTCCCATTTATCTCTGGCAATTGAAAGAACAAAAGCCATGCTCACACAGTCTTCTGTGTGAAGAATAGCTGGCTTATTTGACTTGTCAGGGACATTGAAAGAAGCTGACCACTTAGAAAGGTAAATGATGAACACTGCTTGAAGTGCTACAGTATCTTAAAAAGTGGAGGCTTTCATTGATCGATGCATTGCCAAATCAGATGATGTTTGTAATTCAAGAAAATATCCAGGGATGTTTCCTAAGAAGATAATTTACATATTATATGAGTGTATATTTGCAATGTATAAGATATGAGCTAAACTAATATCAAAAGATCATGAGCAATCACATTCAATAACTATTTCCATTACTTATTTTCATTCAAAGAACAAGGTAATATATGCTTAAGAATACATTTTAGCTGATCCATTGATGAGTCAACAGAAAAACGGGCTTTCCCATACTGCTATCTGATATTTCAGTCTTTGACTATCAGAATGAAGAACTACAACTTCCTGGGAATAAAGCAATGAATATTTTTGACTATTTATATTATTTAATAATTTAGTTTGCTAAATAACATTAACAATAATCAAGTTCTTTAAAATTAAAATCAGAATAGTGTTAGCAATATTATGTTGAAGAACTACAACTTCCTGGGAATAAAGCAATGAATATTTTTGACTATTTATATTATATAATAATTTAGTTTGCTAAATAACATTAACAATAATCAAGTTATTTAAAATTAAAATCAGAATAGTGTTAGCAATATTATGTATACCCAGGAGCCAGCCAGGTAGCTCATCGGATTAAAACTCCTACTTAGGCAGACATGTGGACTGGGGTTCAATCCAGGGTGTGCTGTGCCAACCTCACCACCGGGGTGCACTGAGACAGCAGTTGAGACTGGGCATGGTGGCCCACACCTGTAATCTCAGCACTTGGGAGGCTGACAACAGGAGGATCACTATGAGTCCGATCTGCAGTCAAATGCTCTACCCCTGAGCTATACTCCCTATGAGTCCAATCTGTATAGTGAGACACTGTAGACCCTTTACTAAATACATTGGGAAAAAGTATTTTAGAAATATTACGTAAACCCTTACATTATTTCAGAAAATTCAGTTATGCTAAAATAATTCCTAATAAAATGCTCCAGGTTTATATAACTTTTTAGAATAAAAGCACTCTAATTCATCTCATGTTAATAAAATTCACATTCATTAAAACAACATTTTACAGAGGAAGCTGAATGGTACATAAATTTATATCAGTAGAAAAATGTTTCCTATTGAAATCTAAAGTGAAAGGCCTGCTGTCCAAAAATAAAAAAAAAATAAAATAAAATAAAAAGAACCCTCCACAATGTCACAACCATGCAAAATAAAGACAAGAGGGAAACAGATATATCAGACAGCAAAACAAATCTCAGTGGTGCCTAGAAAACAGAGCGCGAAGATGACCACAAGTTCTATGGAAGCAAGATAATACTCTGGAACAAAATAAACTCCCCAAAGAACTCTGTCAATGAAACTTTTGTAGATAAAGTGGACTTTGACTTGGTATTATGCATAGATTAAGAGTTTTCTTCACTTTAAGCAAACATCCAGTCCAAGGAAGTGACACAAATGAGAATAGTTTGGGATAAATGCAGCTCAAGCCTTCCTGGGGAGTATCAATAGAATGAGAATGAAGGAAAGCAGGCCAGACAGGAATATAAAGCACCCCACGGGGCCAGTGTTCTTATATAAGTAAAATGAAGCAATTTAGAACTCATATAATCCTTTCACTCAGACTGTTTTTTTTAATTTAGCATAACTCATAAAAAATGTGTAGCACTCATTACACGTGATGAAACATTTTCCGCTTTCTTTTGGTATATCTTTTAACTTAGTTGAAAGCTGACAATTGAAATCGTGCATATTGATGGTTTGCAAAGTGATTACATGACATATTTACATGGAATATGTTTATGTGGAATAGCAAAATATCACTCACTTCAAATACTTATTATTTATTTTTTCCATTGAAGTAAAACAAAAATATGCTGAAGTAGTCATCCCAGGTGTTGTTAAGTGAGAATTTCTTTAGATACTAGATTGTGGTTCCCAATAAAGAGGGAAATTCAATTTTTTAAAATGTATCTCATTACTTAAAAGACAAGAGGATGTGAAGATATTTCAATGATAAATAAGTTATTCCTTTGTGTAGTGTTATCGGGGAACATGAAGCATGTGCTTAGGAAGTACCTTAGTCATTTAAATTTTTTTTCTGAATATAAAAAAATACTACTTTAGTTCTGACACAATGCTTATTTTTAAAATGTGAATTTGTTAAAACATTCTTGTTATGTTAGAGAGTAATATGAATATAATATAAAATTTAGGTACTTGTTCACATTTAGGTGAATTCGGGATACCGCAGTTCGGGGGAAAGGTTGTAGGTACACAAAGAATAGATACACATACACACCACACCGCACTGCTACACCACAGTCTACAACGTACAAGTGTCCTCTTATCTGCCCATTACACTCCACATGTGGCAACATGTACAATGCCAAAGCATAAACAGACTTCCAATAATTTTGAAGATAAAATGCCCCTATAATATTTAACTAGTATCTAATAATTAAATGCTTATAAATTTGTGTTCTAAAATTAAGGTTCTTATAAGTGATTGTGCTGCTATTTTTAAGGAAATTTACAAATGTTCTGTACCATCACATTTTCCGTAAAAATTCTGGATTTATGAAAAGAAGACAGAAAAAAGAAAGGAAGAAAAGAGAGAATGAAGGAGAAAAAAGAGGAAAAGAGAAAAATGAAACTAAAGAAAAGACAAAAACAAAGAACATACATGTAAATAATAGGGAATTAAGTAGATTTGAGCTAAAGTTAATGTCAATTAAAAATACAGTATTTATCGTTAGCAATATATCCTTTATTTCAGGTTTGGTTTAGTCATTGTCTTAGTTACTTTCTCATTGCTGGGACAACATACTTGCAAGTTACAGAAGGAAGGTTTATTTGAAATCAATTTTTAGAAGTTTCAGTCCATAGCCAACTACTTCCAAGGCAGGACTGTATTGCAGAGGCATATGCGTGGCAGAGGTGAAAGAGTTGATGGCATGACAGGCAGGGAGTAATAGTCTCCATTATTTTCCTTTTTTATTCCATCCAGGCTATGAGTCTATTGGTTGGTGTCAGTCACATCGCTGATGCGTCTTCTCTCTAATAAATCCATTATCCACTCCCAGAACCATACTAAACCAATCAGTAGACTCATCCAGTATCACACACCTGTAGTCCAGTCACTCCCCAAAGGTCCACCTATGAGCACAGAAGGCTTTTGGGGGACAGCTAGAGGTTAGCCGTGACCATTATTTACTTTTTGTGTGACATAAATGAGCTGCAGTTTCATAACTTATAAAATGAGGCTTGTGAAGTTCCAGCTAGATATGGGATGGGGAAATGCTGTAAAAATTACAGAACTGTGCAAACATCAGTGATTGCTCTTCTATATTTTTTCTTCAGTTCATTAAAATTAATTTTGTTAAGAAACATAGCAATGAAAGAGTTTCAAAATCGTTTAGAAGGACAGTTTCAATTATTAATACATTCCATATTGTTGTCTTTGTAGTGGTTATTCATAGTACAAGATGCAGACATGATATCTTGTCCAAACACTATTAGTACAAATCTTTCTACTCATTGAATTAAGAGAAAGTAGCTGTATATCTACCTTAACTATTTTGCATATAGAGATACAAAGTGGTCCTTCATTTGTATCTCCTTTTTTCGTATAGTTTTGTCAGAGATGGGTATTCCCTTGCCATTTAAATATTGTAGGTTCATTAGCAATATATCTTGAGAGAAAGATATTTAGATGTCTGAATATTACAACAAAAGGTATTTTATGTTTTTTAAATATATAAACAAGACAATTTTACCTACTGCATATCAGTTTTAACTATTGCATATCATATTTTAAAAGTAAATCTTTTTCAAGACAAAGAATAATACCAAGCTATGTGTCTAATGTTTAAGGTAGAATAACAGTGTTTTTTAGAGAAGATTTTTATATACAGAATGGTGTAATGTTGTTTGCACTCCCGAAATTATCCCTGTTGACATCTAAACAATATTCAGGTAAAACACAGAACTGATTGAACCATAAACTTGAACAATAGACGTAAAAAGAGGAATCTATGAGAAGTGTTGTCACATTGATATTTATGTAAACATTTCACATAGGAAATAATATTTTCCTCCAATTAGGAGAATGTGATTTTATGAGTGTTATGGTTTAGTGTTTTTGCAAGGCAAACAATATAATACAGCACATATTTTATATTTTATAATGAGTCACCCAAACAATTATGTATAAGTGCAGGAAACCTATCCACACACTAAACACTAAATAATTCAGCTAAGGGCTTGGCACACATAGCAATGCCTCTTACAAGGCCAATTGGAGGCCTGGAGTCCACAGCAAAATCTCATGCAAGTCCATTTTTCTGGATCTGTACTGTAAAGGCCCAAAGGTCAGTGGTGGAAGCTAGGAAGTCTACACCATCAGGATGAATGATCTGTACTAGCAGGCTGAGGGATCTGACCTAGAGCTAGGAAGCAATGCTCAAGGTAAGTGCCAGAGCTCCCTCAAAAGTAACACAACCATCCTCAGCAACAGTGAGGTCCTGAGCTCCTCCAGCAATGAGGAAAGCCAAGTTCCCATCAGGAAAGCCAACGTGACAAGTTGCTTCAGAGGCTGAGCAGTGCACCATCTTCTCCTCTGACACCAGGAAATGATGCTCAGGATGAGGACCAGAGCTCTTCCAGTGTTCATCAGGAAAGCCAGCAAAGCAAGGTCCTCCAGCAGAACAGCCCAAGAGAATCAGCAGCTTCCAACTGGTTCAATAGCTTCTCCAAACAGCATCCATAACAGTGTTTTGGTAGCTTCTTGTATTCTGCCTTCATGCTGCTGGCAACAATTATCAGGTGGGCCTCCCACACCTAGAACCACACTAGTTTAATTCATCTTGGTGGACTAAATTGAAGACCAGTTAGAAATCCACTACAGTTGGTCTTATGGAGACATGTACAAGGCTTTTTCTTTTTTATCTTCAAAAGTGTGTACGATTTTAGGATCTGGCCTTCAACTTTGTAGGCTTACAACTGGTGTGACTTCTTACACAGATGAGAGTAGTTTGATCCCAAACATGTAAAGTATAATTAGTATATCAAAATGTATTCAAAGCCCTATGTATGGAATTGTGTACTTACTACACTTAACAAATGACTTGTACTTACAAGTTGCGCTAGCAGCTTTCCATTGCTGTGACAAAATAGCTGAGAATAACAGAAGTGATTGGTTTCGGTTCTGAGTTTCAGAGGTTTCAGTGTGGTCTCTGGCTCCATTGTTTATGTGCATCAGAGGAAGCAAAGTATCATGACAGAATGCTGAAGTGGACCAAAGTGACTCGCTTTGCAATGCCTGGGTAGTGGGGAGAAAAAGGAGGGGAAACGGGGGAAGAAAGACAGAGAGAAGCAGAGAGAAAACTCACTCATTGAACTACTATTTAGCCAAACTAACCCTATTATTACCAAGTTTAATCCCAAAAATATTTCACTATACTTTTTGACAAATGATAGGTCTAAAGATATAGATCATGCATAAAATACATTATGCTCAAATGTTAGAAATAACTGATACATATCATTAGTGACACCTGTTAAAGATCTATATTAAATCCTGGAAAAACATTATTTAGTTGTACTTACATAAACTACATATTTATGTCATATGTTTAATTTTTTAGATTATAGCAATAATTTTTATTATTTATATTTCTAAACAATTTTAATGACTTCCTTGAGGAAATGGAAATATCTCTTACTGAATATATCACTTTTTATATTTAACTTGCAAGAAAATAACTGCAGCCTGAGATTGTTTTGAGCAGCATAATTTTACACACAACTGTTCTGTATGCTGCAGAGTACTATACAACATGTTCCAGTATGAATTGTACATTATAATGTCAAATCTATAAGGTTTTACAATTCTATTACTTAAAACGTATGCCAAGTTATTATAGCTTTAAATATGTTATTTGAGTACTAGATTTTTGTAAACACATCTATTGCATATGAAAAACTTCTTAAATTCAGATACTATCCTAACAAATAGAAGCAAAACAAAAGTAGTAGTGGTCAAATGAGAAAAATGGACATACGGTTTCACATCAATGAGTGTACTGGATTTGGTACTGCAATAATTGATACATTGTGTCAAGCTGAGGAGTTTAAATGCTTAACTAAGTAAATCAGCAGTTATACACCCAAAAGTCTAGAGGACATGCACTAGGGAGGCAGTTTACATTCCAGGATGCTGCAATTGTTAATTCTTTGTGTTAACCAGAGAAGCTTAGAAGTGAAGTGACACATAAAGGGTCATGGTCCTCACTTCTTAAACACCACCCTGTGCAAGCGTAGGGCATAGAGATGGTGTGGGTATAAACAGTCCACTTTGTGTAGCCTGCATACAGTATAAGGGAGGAAAGGGGTCTTGCTCTTACCCTCACTTTGGCTCTTGTTACTCTTGCTGCCTTTGGCCATTATCAAGTGCTGCCCCTCTGCCACATCACCTTGCTTTGGATTTGGCTGGTTACAGACTGAAACTTCTACAAACTGTGAGCTAAATAAACCTATCTTTTAATATTGGTCATCAGGTATTTTTTTCTCATTAATGAGACAAAAATTACTAGGACAGCTACCACACAGAGCATTAAAGAATGTTTAGAAGTGGCATTGCACCCAACCGGAGAAGATCATTTAGCGCGTCATGCCAAAATGCCTTCTAAAATTGAGACTTAGAAGAACCAGGTTTTAAAAACAAGAAAATCACATGATTAAATGTAGATATTAAAAATAAAGGTAAATATTTGTATGTTGCTTGATTTTGTAAGCACCGTAATCTATGTATTATTTTAAAAGATATTGTACACTTTTAGTACTTAAAAAAATTACAAAATTTTCTCATTAAAAAGAACATCAAGTTTTATTTCATCATTTTATATGTTTACAATGGTACAGATTGATCAATGAAAGTTTACAAAGACCAGTTTTGACAATTTCATAATTTAATCTCTAAGTCAAGATATTCTATTTTTCACTATATTTCTTAACAAGTTTGGATGCAAAATTTGTTAAAGGTGACCCGAGAGAGGTGCAGTCCTTGAACTTCACAGGAGTAGAGGATATCACGAAACTCTTTGAAGCTGCTGCGTATCTCAGTAAAATGTCAAAACTATGGCATTGTGTGAAGGCTAACAGTTTGTGTCTGCTTATATCATGGAGGTTGTTTCTGTTAGTACAAAGTGTTAAAATTATTTTAAATTTGTTTAATACTCTGCTGCAATTTATAAAGTAGGTATTTTATCTTTTTGTTAGCATATGAATGGAAAAAGTTTAGGTCTCTTCAAAAAGTTGGGGTAAATATTTTGAAAGGTCTTATTAAAATATAGACTTTAAAGCCTATTACAAGACTGGGTGTGGTAGAGTGCGCCTGTAATCCCAGCTCTTCTGAGGCTGTAAACAGGCGGATCACTATGAGTAGCGAGACCCTGAACACCCTGTAGACCTTTTCCTAAAACATAAAAAAATTAAAAAAGCCTCTGAAAAATGCACTTGGAGCCTTCATTTGACACCTCAAAAATAGAGGTCATTTTCCTCAGGTTCCTGAAAACAATTTATAAGCAAAGAAAAAATTGTAATCTAAGCTCCAATTCAAAAGAAAGGGGCAAATTTCTTTTAAAACCTAGCTTTGATCTATTTTTATAGTTAGTTCTTACATAGACAACTCTACATAGTATTTTCCAAGATTTATTTTATTGGTCATTTGCATATTTACTTGTGCTTAATTATTTCATAGAGACAACCCTGGAGGACAGCTCCTATTCACTCTACTTAAATGAAAACAAAATTAAGATTATTGATTCTGTTAAACATAAATGCAAAGATAAAAAATTATTCCTAAAATTACTGCCTTTCTAAGAGAAAACTGTAGATCACAAGCTTAATTCATTTGAAACCAATTTGTAAATAATTAAAGGATAAAGATCTCCACATTTCTATCAGCAAAAAAATCACATATAGGATTTTGCTTCATCTGTCTGCTTTGTACTAAACACAAATCTAAATATTTGTGAGCACTTGCCTGGCAAGGGCAAGGTCCAGAGTTCAATCCCCAGTACCATAAATAAATAAATAAATAAATAAATAAATAAATAAATAAATAAATAGAAATATTTGTGAACAGAGTAGATAGTATTTGTTAATTTTGTATTTATGCCACATTGTGACTCAAATTTCTCTTTGAAAATAACATTTTCAGTTTTCAGGCACTTTGTAAATGTACTTTCAGACATATACACTGTACACAGTGAAAAGTTTCTTTCAGTTCATTAAAATATATGCTGAACAGAACACTGACACAGGTGAACACAATGACAAATAGGGAGCCTAGCTTGATTTAAGCTGCTAAGGCAGGATTTTACTGGCCTGCATGGTCCATGTGCCATTTTGCGTTTTGCGCCAGGGATGCCCTGAACCAGAATGGTTTCCATTTTAGATGTCAGCTGTTTCTTTAGTTATAAAATGGCATCTGTGCTGTAACAGAATTTGTGATGAATTTACATTCCAAACACCTACAACTCAGGGGTACTGCTGCAACTTACTGGTCATGACATTAGGGAAATCTCATCACTTTTTGACGTCATGTCCACTTGTATAAAATGGTTACACCAATATGATATTAATACCTTCGCTACTAAAGGCTGCTGAAAGAATTCAGGGACATAATTACAGGAAAGCTGCGGGAGAAGCAAAATGCTATCTGTGGTTATCTCACACTGTCTTCTCGCTTTCCCTTCTGTAATCACAGTGGCTCCCTTACTGTTCCTTGAATTTCCCAGGCTATACTCAGCAGGGCTTTGGCACTTGCTTCTCTTTCGGCTTCAAATTGAAACACTTCCTCCAGGTCTGTAGTGCAATGTCATTTTCTCAGTGTTGCTTTTCAAATTTTTACTCTCTTGGTCACATGAATGTTGCACCTACCTCACCACACTAGACGTCATATTCCCTATGCACGTTTCCACTTCCCGTGAGACATCTGCTATTCTTCAGCAGACTATTTTGTCATTTATCTTTCTCATTCATTTCAATTTGAATGTATACACCATGAAAGTAGTTGCGTGTTTCACTGGCTGCACAACCCAAGTGATAACGGTGCCAGTGAGAAAGCAAATCCTTGCTATGTTATTTTTAGTTGAATGAAGTTATAGGTGCTAAATTGTCCTGTTTTTAGCAGTAGAGGAAAATAAATTCCAAATGATAGAATGAAGGTGTCTTTTTCAATTCTTATATATTCATAAGGAAAGTGAAGGGAGATAATTAAAGAAGGAATGCACAATAATATTTAGTGGCCAAGCAAGGACGAAGAAATTTATTTTTATCTTGTTCTCACTGTAGGTAGCAGCTTTCTGGACCATTGAATTGAAGTAATTTGTCATACTGGGCAAGACAAAATGACTTTAAGCATCTTACTTAAATGCTGAGGATGGTCAAATAATCTCTTTAACACAGTTTCTCTTGTAAGTCACTTTAGAAAAATATTTCCAGTTACTCCTGACTCACATCAAAGTCATGTAAGTACCTTAAAAATTTCATATAGATTACTATAGAGAAGCAAATCAGTGAACAGGGAAGCTTGTAGAACATAAAAGTAGTTGGACCAATAAGGAGTGTACATTCTCAAATTCCTCATACTGCCTTGGAACACTTAATCACTTTAAGCAATTAGATGTTGTAACGTATGTATTCAAAATGCAATATATTAACTTTTTGCAGAGTTTGATCATTGGTTTCCAGAACTGTGTTTTTATCTAAAGGGAGCAAGATGAGGTAAACTATTTTCAAAATGTATATTTGATACAGGACTGCTATGTAAAAGACACAAAAGAATATTAGAACTCAATAGTAAGAAAATAAAAATATACAAATGACAAATACACATGCGAAAACCTCCTCCATGTCCTATGCTACATAAGAAATGAAAACTATGGCAAAATCAAGGCAATGCTACAGGCCCATCATAAAGACCAAATTAAAAAAAACACAAACACAAACACAACCAAAAGATATGTGGAGCAACAGGAACTATCTGACTTATTGTCCATGTTATACAAAATGATACAACTATTCTAGAAAACTACTTTCATGTTTTCTGCAAAATGAACACATTCTTAAAAATAAAAACAAGTATTCACACACCTTGCTGCTTAGCCCAATAT
Organism: Octodon degus; assembly: GCF_000260255.1. Taxonomy (NCBI): domain Eukaryota; kingdom Metazoa; phylum Chordata; class Mammalia; order Rodentia; family Octodontidae; genus Octodon; species Octodon degus. The sequence continues at coordinate 6,687,149 of NW_004524589.1, read as the reverse complement.
ACAGAAATATTTGTAAGACCACCTTAACAATTGACAAAGATTTATAATGACTAACACATCTATCAATATACAGACAGATAAATAAATTCCTATAACTCTGGGCACTAGAGCATTATTCAGCCTTAGGGAATGAGCCAGTTCATTATGAAACATCAGGGATGAAAATTAAATGCATGCTAGTTACTGAAAAAAGCCAATCTGGGCAGGCTTTGTATTACATATTACCTGAGAATATGACATTTTGTAAAAGCTGAAACTATGGAAGAAGATCTGGTTACTGTGGTAGGGGACAGAGATGTGTAAGTTGGTATCAAAGAGAGGAATTTTAGGGCATTTGAAACTACAATACAGTTATAGATGTATCAATAAATACGTCTCTAAAATTTTAGAATGTTCAAAGCTGACTTAGGAACTATGGAATTTGGATGATAGTGGTGGGTGACTCTTGGTTAATAGATTCTATAAGTGCATTTCTTGGGAGTAGGCTGTGTGTTCGAGAGGAGGTGCAATTAAAGTATAGGTATTCTGTGTATCTTCCACTAAAATATTCTTTGTGAAATAAACCCATTCTATAAAGCTTTTTTAAAATCATCTAATCATCATTGTAAGTCATTTGTTTCAGAGGTAGGTCAAGAGGTAAAGTTGGCCTAGCAATAGTTTTTCCAGCATTCAATCTTCAAAGTAAATTTGATAGTTCTCTTAGACTTCATGACCTCATTAATTCTAGTTTGCTCATATCAAATGCATGATATCCAACCTGGACTGAAGAATAATTTTGCAGCTTTACACACCACTCCCCCAATGTCAGGGTTTATTAAGATGGGAAAGTCTTGAGTAAGGAATTCTTATTATGTTCAAAATGTTCATCTCTCTTTAATTATTTTAAGGCTTCAGTGTAATCATTTACACATGAAAGCTGACATGGTACAATTCAAACATATTATCTATATTAAGAAAGTTAATCTATAGTTTATTTTGTAGATTTTTTCATTAATTTATGAGCTCTTGGCTTATAGAATTTATACTTCAAAGCTTGGCTTATCTCTAAAATTAACTAACATCTTAAATGTTTCTGATTCTTTCTTTTTAAAATTAAAAGGAATTATAAAATTATAATTTACAATTAATTGTATTCCTTTTACAATTTTAAAATATTTTGATATTAATTATTTGTACAATGTAGCTATGGCTATTTTTTCTTATAAATGAATTACTCGAATTTTACAGCTAATTGGTTTCAAGTACTATATATTGGTGTCCTAATAAGAAAAATATAATTAATCAGGCTTTCCAATTTTTATACATTATGCATTATAGATTCTTTTCATAGAAGTGAAGAAAAGGAAGAAAAAAAGACAGTCACATTCTTTTTAAAAATTGAGCAAGTTTAAACACAACACATGGGGCTGGGGAGATAGCTCATTAGAATAAGTGGTTGCCTGGCAAATGCAAGGTCCTGAGTTCAATCCCCACTACTGCAAAAAATAAATAAATAAAAATAAATCAAATTAAATATAACACAAATAATTTATCATATATGACTCTTTAAGGTGACTTTTCTGCATGCAAAATCTTAAAATATAAGTTGAACATGTTTGATATTATGATATCTTTCAATTTGCACATTCCTTCTATAAGTAGTGTTGTCTTTTATTTTCCAAAGACTTTTATAAAGCACAAACTTGGAATTTTCTAACTCAATATAAAATTTTGGTTCAAAATATATTTGGTATAAAGAAAATTCTTCCTTTTCAGTTAGCTATCAAAAACATATGAAGCATTTTTTGGCTAGTATAAAAGCAAATTTTATATATACTAATGGAGTAATGTGATGTTTTAATTCATGAACACAACATGCGTTGTTTAAATAAAGCTTAAAACATTTATAATTTCCTTTTAGGAAAAATTTTCAATTTAGTTCAAGGATTTTGATACTGTATCATGTATAATCACATTATTGGGTAATAATTGCACATTGGCCTTAAATTCCATTCATTGTGATATGTGTAAGTACTTAAGAAGCCTTCTGGGAAAATTTACTTACTCAGAAATCACTAATGGAAACTCAAGTAAATGAAGATGATCCAATGGATAAGCAGATATATTCTCCCCAAATTTGTATAAGAATGTCAATCACCTGCCACAAAATTTGACTAAGGCTCATTTACAACCTATAGTCTATGTTACCGTCTTTCTTAAACTATGGAGTTCTATCCCAAATACAAAAAAAAAAAAAAGAAAAGAAAAGAAAAAGAAAAAAAAAATAAGTGTTTCTCAAACTTGAAATACGTTTTACAAGTTTAAGTATGCATAAAAGTTTAAATCTTCATTTAAATTTTTAATATGTATAAACTAGTATTTGACTCAGTTTTCAGGGAGCTCAGTCCATGGTACACTTGTTCCGAGGCAGGAGTGTCATTGTGGGAAGATATGATGCAGCAACAATGCTTTGCTCATGGTGACCAGGGATATAGTGGGAGAGAGCCGGAAAGGGGTGGGCAGGAGACCAGATATGGACCTCAGGACCCCACAGTGTGTTCCGCCAGTGTTCTGGGTGGATGTGAAAGCCAATAAGTTCATGCTCCATTCATACTTCAATGAAAAACCAATACTCCATCCAATCTATACAGAAAATATTTAGTGTAGGCCTCTTAAACTGTACTTAAGCAAATTGAAACTCCAGACACAACCAAATAACTGTACAGTCATAAGAATGTTGAAAATAACTACCTTATATAAAGATATAAGAAAGACTATAAATTACTGTTAATCAGCATGTGTAACTTTAGAGAGTTCAGGAAATATTAATCATCTAGACATTGTCAATCAGTTTACAGTACCAAATATACAATATATCAGTGAGTTTAACATTTTTGACTTTACTCATGCAAATATTTTCTTCATATTGTTTTTGATAATATTCCCATGTTGCCATAATGTCTAATGCTCAAACTATAGTATCAAAATGTGAATATTCTGTTTATTTGCAGTTCAAAACTGAGTATCTGATCATCCTTAAAATAGAACTCAAAAAATTCTTGCTGGCAACATAAAATCAAATAGTAAATGTACAACTTAATTAAGGACAAACAGTAAAAATCTGGCACACAGGTTCACAAAAAACAAATACATATTTTTTGTAAAATCTCTGAATATTAGGGACATGTATGTGTGTGTTGTGTGTGTTATGTGTATGTGTATAAAACATAATGAGTATTTGAAATAACATTCTGCAAATCTTGAATCAGATATGAATTGAGAACAGAATAAATACCACACAATGCATGTTTTCTGGTCTAAACAATCTCATTTCATTATTTTGACCCTAAATATGTAGGAAGTTTAGAATCAACATAGGAACTATGAGATCAAGCTTAATTTTTTTAAATGAGCTTCTTACACTGAGGTGGAATTTCTATAGTGATGCTTGTCATGATTCTCCAAGGCAGAATCTTTAATTACTAATCTATGCAATTAGAGCCTTCCCTTACATTCATTTGTTATAGAGTTTACTAAGTTGCATTGCAGTTATTGACTTTTCTGTTCTTCTCCTGACTTCTTTGACTTTGGGAAAAAGAACTCTCTTTGTATAGACAATCCTAGAATTTAAATAGCAAAAATAACATTTTAGAATTACTGAGTGGCTTGTATTTAACTCAGTAATATGTTCATTTCTCTTAATGCAAATGTAAGTAAATAGTCTCTTCTAATTGCTGCTAGATTACACAATTTCTGTCTATATTTACCACAATCACAGGAAAATGTATTATTTCAATGTTTTTATATCATTCATCAAACATTTAAAAATTACCTAAACAAAAAAGAAAAAAAAAAAAACAAAAAACAAATTTTGGTTCCTTTTCCTGTGGGATTTTTCCTGCTGATCTGTATTTACAAAAATGTATATATTTTTCACAATGAATTTTCTTCATTTTAAGCAAATATATCTGATGTTCAGCATGTTTCCAAGGATTTGAGGACTAGCTGTGATTGATGGTACAGGCCTCTAATCCTAGCAAGTGGGAGGCTGAGGCAAGAGGATCTGAGGCCAGTTGAAGTTACATGGTGAGTTCAAGGGCAATCTGTATTACACAACGAGACACTGCCTCAAAAAGAGCTAAAGAAAAAAATGCATATGTAGACAGGAATTTAGGAAATTTAAGAAAACAAAATAATTAAAACGCTGGAATTGAAGATGATGCCATCTACTAATGTGTTGTTTATTGAATAACATTAATCTAGAAATTGATCATAAGTATGAAAGAATTCCTTATATTTTTAGACCAATTTTAAAATGATGTAATGTCTCAAACTGTTAAATTAATTTCTTAAAAACACAGAGACTGCTAACATTGCTAGAAGACAACACCATGGGTGGGAAACACTCCATGAGAAGGTTTTATGTTAAATGAGTTGTGATGTTCAAACAAAGGTCCTACTTTAATTTTGTTCTATCTCTAAAATACAAAAAGACAATACTTGTGTTGATTACCTTCTTTCTGCAGTAATTACAAACCAATTTCCTCTGAACAGTGTCTGTCTCTTAATCACAAGTAACAGCAGGTACTGAGCAATTGATAGGACACACATCTTCCTCTGCACAAGAACCACAGAAAGAGCTACATTAAGGAAAACACTGAAGAGCTCTAATTCACTGATGCTGGGTTTTTAACCACTTGAGTTAACAAGTATACCAAACTTAATGGCAATGCATTCTAAATTCATATTCCCCCGTGAGAATAGGATATATTCGTTGTGGATTTATTCTTCTTGTTAATTATCATTTTCGAAAATTATACTTCAAAGGTAAACCATAAAAAGTGCATCAAGGTTTTTTATTGCTTTCCTAGCTTATAAAACACCTAAAGGCTAAATCTCTCTTAATTAAGAGACAAAAAGAAAGCGGATTTTACTTATATCTTTAAAAAATAATAAAATAAAAAATAACCAAAATAAATATAAAAACGAAAAGTGAAATAATTTTGCAGTGTCAATAGAAGATATTCTCTGTAAGCCTATGGAAAAATTTTTAAAATTTGATAAAAAAATCGTAATTAGAAATTGACAAAATATTTAATAGCAATCTAAGTTTGAACTACACTGTCATTTGGAATACATAAATATAACTTTAGACAATAGTTTAGGTGATATTAGATAATATTTCCTCATTTAAAGAAAATACAGAAAATATTATTAAAATATATTGGAGGTGATCACCAACACTGTAAGAGAAACTTTGTGAGAATGTTAGGGAAGCCATTTTTTTAATGTTAACAGCAATTTGGAAAGCACATTTTCTCTGAATCAACAGTCCCACTTTTGCCTCTTGGAAAGTCCAGCTTCTGTGAGAATACACTTTTTTAAATATGTGGCCAGGAGAGGCATTGACGCCACTGAGGCTGGCTGCTCATTCCTGCACCTCGATTCTTCATGCCATCGAAGAAAGCTCTCAGTCACGTCCAGCAGGCAGCCACGTACAAGTACAGGGAGAAGCTATTGTAAAGCGGAGATTGCGTGCTCCAGCAAGGAGCCTATGGTGTGACAAAGGCATCTGCCCAAAGTGTGACTTGCTTACCTTTTATTCACTAATGTTGTCCTCCTGGGCTTCTGGGGTCTGTGTGGATGATGGTGCTTATGGATGTTTTGTTAGAGGTTACTTTAGAGTGCTGATACCCCAAAGTGCCATCCTCTTTATATTCAGATGGTCATTTTTCTTGCTGAGGGGCGTTAGTCATATCAGAAGCTTAAGAAGAAAATTTATCAAAAAAAAAAAAAAAAAGGTCTCCTCTAAATCAGTTCTCAGACAAATGAAGGGTGATCTTTAATATTATTTTCCTTTGTTATATTATTGAATATAGTAAGCCATAACTCTTAGAAAGGCTGTATGCCTCATTTTGGAAATGGATGGACAGAAGCTCAGATATTCAAAGGCATGTGGTCAACATTTAACCTTGAAATGTCATTGTGGTCTATGGGATCATGTTAGGACTAAACTGTAACAATGATAATTGGTGTATTATGCACTGAAGTCTCCATTTCTTCATTGCTCTATAACTGTCCTTTGTCCCTAGACCCACTAATATATAACACACTACTGTTTCATAGGAAATCAATACTAAACAAAAATATTGATACTGAACAGACATGAAACTTTGACAACATGTGTAATAATGAGTAAATTATGAGATAGTTATGCCAAAGACATATTTTGACATAGTTAATCAGCTATAGGTAACTTTATTCAAGATTATCACAATAGGGAATAAATCTGTTAGAGGAGAGAAGAAAGAGAACTCAACCTTCCTGAAGGAATATGTGGGAACATAATTAGTGCTGGAGTGAAGAGGTGGAAATGCACAACAAAACATTAGAATTACTCAGTGTATTAGGCTTCTTGTGTTTCCTTAATGATTGTTTTTAAATATAAATTCTAACACAGGAGTGTATACTCATGTGTGGGCACACACACACACAGTAACTGGTAAAGGTTCCTTTATATTGTATTTAAAAATTCTTTCAGAAAGACAATCCTGAGTTCCAAAAGGAAAAGTTTGGCTTATCTAAAATGAATGATTGTAAGCTTTCCAAAATCAGTGTCCTGAGCGCAGTAAGGGGATCAGAAAACCTATAGCGTAGAAAAAACCTGGCCAACTGGGAGTGTGCTGGTAAGAAAAATAAGGACATAGGGTGAAGTGTAATAACTATTAAAATAAATGAGAACCTGCGAGATAACTCAGTTGCATAAGTGCCTGCCTGGCGAGTACGTGGTCCTGGATTTGAGCCCCACTGCCAAAAGAAAAAAAATTCCCATAAAATAAATGAAACAATATCAAAGTAGAATCACAGAATTACTGATTCTTCTCTAATCGTCTCAGAAGTAGAAGAGACACATTTGGAAGAGAAAAAGCAAAACACCAAACTGGGTGGCATAGTATCACACAAGTAAGTGATGGTGATGAGGATAATGGTGATCCATGTGGATCCACACCATTATAAAAAAAAAAAAAGCAGAATGAGCTACTGGACACAGAAGTTCAATGGTCTGTAGCCACAGGACAAAAAAAAATGATTACATTGAGTCCTTGAATTACAATATGTAACAATCAGCAACTAATCTATAGCCAGTAGAAAAAAAACTGGAAAGAAAGATTGCAAGAAGAAATGGAGCTTTCTAAGTACGTGGGAGACATTTAGTGCCTACACTACACTTAGAAATATGCAATATCAGAATATGTTCCCTAATGAGAAAACCCTCAAGGAATAGTACACAAAGATACAAGCAGACAATTGAGAGTAAAGGAGAGAATATCTCATAGTAGATGGCAAATAGAATGGAGAAGTTGAAATTAGAAAGTTTTAGCAATATTACTCTTTAATAACATGCACAGAACTGACACAACTCTTGTGAAATTTAGTGTTGTCCTGTCTGTCACAGCCATTGACAAGAAAATATATTCAAAAAGTCACAAAGAAATTTGATTAACTCAAACATGGAAATTAAAAGACCAGCTATTGAATTCTTTCCATTGGCCTCTAAAGAGAAAAGGATATATGTTAAGAAAAGAATACAGTGGTACCTTGGCTCATGAACTTAATTTATTGCACCTGTCTGAGGAAGATGTGGACTTCATTTTCCCAAACAAGATGACTGCATGTTGTGGGCAAGATGTGTTTGTCACCCTGTGTGAAGTTCATGAACCGAAGTAAAATTTTGCCAGACACTTCTGTTTAGAAAAAGAATAATTCATAAACAGATGCTTTAAGGAAATGAGGCATTACTGTACGTGTTAAAAGAATAATAACAGCAATATACAATACAATTAAAAATAAAAATATTAATAACTGAATGGGCTATAATGAAAGTGTGAATCATAATTAGTAAAGCTCTACAACAAGGTGTTCAGTCAATAGGACAAAATGTAAATGTAGCCTGTTTGCCCCACATAAGAAAAATCAGTTATACCAGAGAAAGTTTCTAGATATCAAGATTATGGTAGTAGTGACACAGAATATGCAAGCTTTTTTAAAAATGTATTTAGTGCAAGGTCTCACAACACAGCTCAGGCTCTTAGTGATCCTCCTGTTTCCAGCCTCTCCAGCACTGTGATTACAGGCATGCGCCACCACACCTGGTTTCGGGGGCAGCATAGTATGTGGTCCCAGGAAACCTGGTCCTTGCAATTGCCTAAGCAGGCACTTAGTTCCCTGAGCTATCTTGCTGGCCCTTATGTCGGAATTTTATTGTCTACTATGAACTGAGCTACATCTCAAAAAATTTTGTTTATTGAATCTATAAGCCTCAATGTGATTATTTTTGAAGATATACTGTGTACTAGGCACTTTTCCATTTGTCAAAAAAAATCTCTTGACACCCATAATTTAAGTACAATATGTTTATTTTGTCTCACATCTCCAGGGTTCAGTTCATGATTGGTGTCTGCAAGGCAAGAATAATACAACTGAGAGGTCTGGTTGAAGACCGTTGCTCAAGTCATAAGACTCAGGAAGCAGAGAGGAAAAGAAGAGCTAAAGGGTGAGATTAAAGGGGAGTCCCGCACAACAGCGGGACTCCTCTTTTCAAAACAAGATTTACTTCCTGGCAGTGTAAAGCTGCCTATGCTACCAGGGCAGTCCCGTGCTCCAGTCACCTTCCGGCAGCTCCAACTCTGAATACATAAGACTTCTGGGGCACATTTTAGCTGCAAACCATAACCAGACTTGGTTAAATTAAGGCTAAATCTAGTCATGAGGTAAGAAGCAGTTTACTTCCAATAAATTTGGTGTGAGTGTATAAGAAAGAAGAAAAGCAGAGCAGGATGCGCGGAGCACAGGCGTGTGAGGACAGCAACGACAAGGTCAGACCCAAGCTCGGTAGCGCGCTCTCCAGGGATCCCAAACCTGTCCTGATCTTCACCTGGAATGCCCAGCGTCCAGAACTATGAGAAAATAGACTTCTATTGTTTAAACTACTTAATGTGTGGTATTTATTATGATACCCTTAAAACAAAAATATAATAGTTGAAAAATTACACTATATAAAGAAAATACTTTCATTTCAAATGTAATTAAAAGGAAATACACATTTTGAGGAATGATTTTAAATACTGAATGTAGTTAAAGAAGTCATATTTTCCAGAACAGCTCCCAGAATGATAATCAAAGCAAAGCAATAAAACAATGGCAAGCCTTGTTCCCAAAGCAAATGAATTCAGAGAACGCGTAGGCCTGTTTTTCGAAGAGTGCAGTTCTTGGCTGGAGATGCTGCTACAAAATGGACAACTCTGAGGTTAATTTAGTAAAATGGTTGGACTATAAAGAAAAGGAATAAAAAATGAATTATTTGGCCCCACAGACACAAAAACTAGGTCACTCTTAAGGGATAGAAAAATCAGATTAGTGTCAGGCAGTTTGACAGCAATAGGTTATGCCAGGAAAAATGGAGTAAAGTTGGAAAAAAACGTGAACCACAGATTGTGCAGTGGTACCTCAGGTCAGGAATGATTTTGTTTGCAAACAACGAACATGACTGCAGCCATCTTTCCTACACAAACACAAATATGACCACCAACATTGTAGAATAAATTAATTTCATGAACCGAGGTTCCCTGCACATGTAATCAAATGGTCTGAAATATCAAGGTCCCAGGCTATTGTTCCTAAATTTGAAAAAGCTCACAAAAGCAAATAGATTTATCAGGCATTTTTAAAAATCACAACAGAAATATGATCTGTCTCAAATTCAGGCCTAAGGTTGACTGCGCATCATAAAGTTTATTGGTTTTCTTATAATGTAGATCTAATTTCATCCAAAGAAATGAGTGATAGAAAGTTCAATAAATTTGCTCATTGTTTTAAGCATGTGTCTATAAGCTGAACTTTAAAATGATTCAGCCTGTTGCCAATATATATATATTTGCAGTACCAGGGATTGAACTCAGGACCCTGCGCTTGCCAGGCAAGCTTATTCTACTGAGCTATATCCCCGGGACCCTAAATAACTTTTGATGGTAACTGCACATTTTATATTTATTAATACATTTTCCTTATTTTCACTTGTTTATTTAAGAGAGAAAAATAAAATAAAATTGGCAATAAAATGGTTTCAAAACAGGATAATAGGATGTAGGAAAGTACAAATAATTAATGTATCACATATTGCTATCTTCATAGTACCTATTCAGAGTAAAAATTATAGGCATGAAATATTGCCTAAATAATATTAGCTCAAATGTTTCTTTTCAATGAACTTAAAGAAATTAGCTGTATAACTATCTGTATAACTATCTTAACTATTTTGTGGAAAATGTATTAATAAATATAAAATGTGCAGTTACCATCACATCATATATATATATGTGTGTGTGTGTGTGTGTGTGTGTGTGTGTGTGTGTGTGTTTCTTTTTCCTTCCTTTCTCCTTTCCACAATCCCAGTTTTCCTTTTGCAAACTTTCTTCCAGATTCATAATATCTATGATGCCTTTTAGATTTTATTTACTTATTCAGTTTTGCACACTAGCAAGACAACATGAAGTTTACATACGTGGGCCTAATTTACTTCAATTGTGAGTATTCTCTTGAGTTGTGTCTATTTAATTATGAAAGTCTCTAATTTATCCCTCTTTGTGGCTGAGTAGTAATCCATTATGTGATAGGAGTCTTATACTTTTTTTTTTTTGGATCCATTCTTCAGTTAATGAAATTATGGGTCATTTCCAACATTTAGCAGTGACAAATTTTACTTCTATAAACATGAGTGCACATATATTGGTGTGCTATATTTTTAATACTTCTGGGAAGTAATTTCTTTATTTTCTTTGTACCTACAGAGACAAATTTAGGCAGATAGGATCAATCATATGGTCTACAAGAAGGAAGCCATTTATCATTTGATCGTTTTTCCTGGAGCTATTAATTGAAAGGAAATTGTACATATATACATATGTATATGTTTATACTTATTTACTTTGTGAAGTACTCAATGCCTTTTAAATATATTCCTTTTATTATATATGTAATTGTTTTATTTTGCTTATAATTTGAATCCCACTCTAATAAGGACCCTGATAGAATCTTTTCCCCTATGTCTTGGTAGCTAAATTATGAACACCTAAAAATTAAGTTATTACTCAGTGTAAGATTGAGTACCTTATATCCAGCCTGACTCTGACAAGAAAAATAAACAAACAAACAAAAAAGTATTCTATCCTGTCAAACACCATCTTCCTGTATTATTTGTGTTTATAATTTGAATTTAAACTGAACTATTCTTTCAACTGTTTCTCCTGAGATTTGATTTCTGTTCATGAAGTCTTTGTCTACCCCTAAGTCTTCAAGAGTTCCTCCTACTTTCTCTTCCAGGAGATGTAGTATCTCTGCTTTAATATTTAGATTTTAATCCATTTTGACTTTAGTTGCATAGGTCCTGCTTTACCTTGGTCTTACCCATATATAAACAAAGTATAAGAAGTAAGGCCATGCTGTTATGTTGAGCTGTAGGGGACTCAGATCAACAATTTTTGACATTGCCAGTGGAGCAGAAGACCCAATACTATTATGGACTACT
>NW_004524589.1:6662893-6674097 GCF_000260255.1 Octodon degus | reverse complement strand
TGAGATCTACTCTATCAATAATGATTTTGTCTGTATGATACAGCATGGCTAACTATAGACATACTGTACAACAGGTATCAATTAAGTTTTCTTGCTTATTTCAAAATTTGTTTCTGCTGAATAAAATTTTGTACTTTGTCTCTCACTCCTTAGTATATGCAAACAAACATTCTTTTCTCTGATTCTGCTGATTGGACAGTTTTAGAAAACTCATATAACTGGAGTCATACAGTATTTATCCTTCTATGAGTGGTTTAATTCCATCAGTATAATGTCAATTCTAGAAAACATTATAGTCCTATAGCTCCTTAATAAAAATAATCAAAACATCTGATGATCCAGAAATTCCACTACTGGATAATTGGCTCAAAGTAATGAAATTGTACAGACAGCAAATTGGTCAAGCAATGGCCATGACTCATCCACATAGCTGACATTGACAAAGGATCTGCAAGCTGTGGTATAGGGTAACAGGATAAATCCTGAGGGGACTTGACTGACGTTATCAGATACGAAAGATACATTTCTTGTTATATAGGTCTTGCTTTATCTTGGTCTTAACAATCCAGCAGAAAAGTATAAAAACAAGGTACAAAAAGTACAGCCATTTTAATATGCTGAGCTGTGAAAGGCTCAAGTCAATAACTTCTGATATTGCCAGTCCTATGGATAACCCACTACTATTATGGACTGCTGGACTATATTGGAGTATTTTGCTGAATTCATGTACCTACAATATCTAAGTGGCGATGGAATATACATCTCCAACAAAACAGAACAAAAAAGGATGATACAAAGGAAGAACCATTTTGTATCTGTATATACAAAACATTTAGGATAGATATATAGCTACTTTCTCTTAATTCAAAGAGAAGAAAGATTTGTACTAATAGTATTTGGACAGGATATCATGTTTCCATCTTGTACTATGAATAACTAGTAAGAAAATAATAATATGCAATGTATTAATTATTGAAACTGTCCTATTAACCAGTTTTGAAACTGTGTCATTGCTATCTGTTTCTCAATAAAATTAATAAAAAAGAATCTGACTTTTGCACACCAATTGCTTCATTTTGCACTATCATTTCTATGATACTCTAAAGTCTAAGCTTTCTCCCAAAATTTCATGTTCTCCCATTCTATTCATTTGTTCTCTCTGAAATTCTCTGTTAGGCCTTATACCTAGATAGCCTCACAAAGCGAAGGATTGGGCTGAATTTCAAACGTGGCTGAATCTAGAGTGTGTAATTCTAAGATTAAGGGTATTGTAGCAGTCAGGGTTTTATTAGAGGTACAGATATAACACAAGATGTACAAATATATAAGAAATTCTAAGATTGGCTTTACTACAGCAGGCCACAGAGTCAGATGAAGAAGCATGCAGAGGGCATCTGCACACTGCAGACTGAAGGATTCAGTTCAAGGTCTGGAGCCCACAGCAGCATTCCATGCAAATGGGTCATCAGCATGACAGTGGGTCTGCCATGGAAGGCTGATGAGTCCACAGCAGAAGGCGGAAGGATCCAAATCAGGAAAATCAAGAGTCTGTCCTAGAGCCAGGAGATGACATTGAAGGTGATAGCAAATACTGGAGTGCCTCCAAGGAAGAATTGGACCCTCCATCCTTCCCCATTCTACTTTAAGTAGAGTCACTCTAGAGTGTGGCCTCCACACCTAAGGTATGGGATTGCTGACAGGATTTAGTTAAGTTCTTATCTTCTCAAGTTGACACAATCAACCAACCACTACCTGTATAGGGTTAACAAATTGGTCCACTGATTGGTTTGGCATAGTTTTGGCTAAGATTAAGGGTGCGAGCACTATAGCCACCCTAGGTTAGGTGGGATGCATACAATGTAAGGGACAGAAAGGATGCTGTCTTCTGCAGTCATTACTTTTGCTGTCTTCCATGAGCTGTTACCCTTCTGCCATGAGCCACCCTGCCTTCAAGCTGATTACAGACTGAAACTGCTGCAAACTGTGATCCTAATAAACCTGTCTCCCTTTAAAAAATAAAAATAAATACAAGTAATAAAATTGTTATCTCAAAAGTATTTGTCCTCCCACGTCTATTGCGGAATTATGCATACTACATGGATTGAGATATAATCTAAATGTACACCCGTGGCTGAATGGGAGAGAAAATATGGTACAGTGCATATATGATGGCATAGTTTTAAATCTTAAACAAAGAAAATCTAGACCTATAAGGCAACAATGGTGAACCCTGAAGGTATTATGCTAATTAAATATTTTCCTCTTATATTTGATCAACTTCTTCCCTTCTTAAAATCAACTATGGTCATTTGCCTCATATAGCCTCTTCTTTCTGCTGACCTCCTAAAATAATGAATCGAACATTTCTAAGTGGCAGTCATTGCTTAAGCTTTGACTTTGCTTGTAATTATATCCTCCTACAAATAGCCATATACTTTCTAGAACAACTCACTCCATCTTTTATCATCTAGATTTATATGACCAGAAAGCGCAAACTTTCAAAACTCCAGTGGGAGACAGAGAGTAGGCCCTGCTAAGTTTAGATTCTAAGATTTGCATTTTTCTCCTAAGGAAGATATACAGCTAAATATTTTATTCTTAGTGAATAATGATTTCTGAAGAATGACACTCCATCCTTGCAATGAACAATCAGAAAATTTATTTTAAAGCTTTACCTTTAGGGCTGTCCAGATAGCTCAGCAAATTAAAGCGCCTGCAAAGAGGCGCAGGGGCAGGGATTTGATCCCCTGGCCTGCTGTGCCAAACCTGCCTCCCAGATGTGCTGAGATGGCAGTTGAGACTGGGCATGGTGGCTCATACCTGTAATTCCAGCTCTTGAGAGGCTGTAAACAGGCAGATCACTATGAGTCTGATCCATTAGTGAGTCCTTGAACATGCTGTAGACCCTACACTAAAATACAAAAGAAAAAAAAAAGTTTTACCTTTAAAATTCAGTGAACTCTTTCATTCTGGAAGTTTCTGCATGGTACATTATGTGTCAAGATCTGAGCTATAACTTTGTGAAATCCTTACTTAGATAGTTGTTCTGCCTTTTGAAATGTGAACAAGATAAGCGAAACCATATCTAGAATATGTGTCATTTATAGTCAAGATAATTCACTCTCATTGCACAGAAGATGAAGTAAAACATAATGGATAATGTGTTGTCTTTTGATTTTCTCACATGGTGCTTCTGTAGTGAGGTTCAGCATAAATTTTATACTAAAAGATTGTATGCCCTACAACAGCAGGATCATTAGTTGATCTTTATATATAGAAAGTCAAAATCTTGGGCCAACTGTCTGCTTACATACTCCACATATTCATCATGGTTACACTGAAATTCTGTTCATATTTCCAGCTCTGAACTGGCCAATTTCATTTGTCTATATTTCTCTGCCCACATAGTTGCATATTGTCTTTTTAATAACAGGCTTTCACTTATTTGTGCTAGCATGGTATACAAAGGGCTTTATATATACTGGGGATCAGTTATCCAGGCCTTCCCTTTTCAAGTTGCTGACTACGTAGACAAGCCAATGCTTCTAACCAGCATTTGCTTTTTATATTTTACCAGTTATTACTCTGTCCCTACAAAATAGGTGGCTAGTTGCAAATTCCAATAGGATTCCTCCTTTCTTTTTCCTTTATTACCCACTCCTCAGGGAAGCTCTAATTCAAACAGACCATATTTAGAGATTTAGAGAGTTATGACCATAAATAAGAATGCCTATCCTCTCTATTGGCAGGTCAACATGGGCATTTGTAGTCAAAGGTATGAGCTGAGAAGGTTCAAATGTTCTAGAAGTAGGTGGCATTTACAGCAAGGCCACGTACTCATGTGATTTATTATTATTTTGTAACTGTTCTTGTCAAATTAAATATGTATCACATCTGATTTGTGATGAATTGTGTGGGCTGTGCCTATCTTGTGAGTTTGTGGCTCTGACAAAAATGTAGCTAATGAGATATATTTCTGATCGTCTGGTTATTGATATTTTAATTCAAGTTCTCCACTTATACCAAGACTCAGCAACATCCCAAAATCTATTTGCGAACAACTTACTATTGGAGAGAACATAATCTTTTGCGAATACCCTGTAGACTCAACTTGCAATTCCCTATCAAAATTGCTGTGTATACACTAACACAATACAGCACTATCTACACCATTGTATATTATGAACATCTACATCTACAGTCAAACATATACTTAGTACTATAAAGACTACCACATTGTTGACATGGCAAGTGCTGCTTAAACTGAAAATGTAGGCTCACTTTTATTATATTAGGGAAAACTAACAGCATTTTTGTACGTGTTTCCCAAGAAAAGGGAAGTGAATATGTTGCAAGACATGAAATCTTCTCCCAGAAAAGACCTGTCAAGCT
This sequence comes from Octodon degus, assembly GCF_000260255.1. Lineage (NCBI taxonomy): Eukaryota > Metazoa > Chordata > Mammalia > Rodentia > Octodontidae > Octodon > Octodon degus. The sequence goes on along the minus strand of NW_004524589.1, from coordinate 6,669,705 downwards.
CCATTTTCTTTACAATAAGTAATACAAGCAATGCAATTGTTTTACTTTATGGTAAAGAAGACGAACTTGGACTGACCTGACAGCTCAGTGGAGTAAAGTGCCCGCTTAGGCAGAGTGCAGCGGCTGGAGTTTGATTCTGCCTGCGGAGTGCACAGAGATGGCCATTGAGACTGGGCGTGGAGTCAGTATATATATTGATTTTTGCAGTTATAAATTACTTGGTTGAGTTTGCAGTTCTGACACAGTTTAGTAAAATGTACATACTAAAGAAATAATGATGCATTATAAAAAAGCTGTTTAGTCTCTTACAAAAGAGTTATCAGTCATCTTCATCAGAATGAACACTTTAAAATGTAAATATGTATGCATATCTGTGAGATATCAGGTATTTATTTTAACTTAAATTTATTATTTAAAAATTTTATTGGCACCTTTGATTTAATAGGCATTTCGGGATATTTGGGTAAATTAATAGTTACCAAAAACATGAAACCAATTAAAATTTAATATTTATTTACAATTATTTAATTTACTTGTTGGTAAGAAGAGTTATTAGGTAACATATTGTATATTCTTGTTATCTGTTGCTAAGAAGACTGCAATAATTATATATGTTGTAAATTTTATGACATTAAAAACTCAGGATAAATCCTGAGGGGATTTGATTGACCTTATCAGATCCAAAAGCTACCACTTTTGGTGTATAAGTCTTGCTTTATCTTGGTCTTAACCATCCAGCAGAAAAGTATAAAAACGAAGTATAAGAAGTAAATCCATGCTGTTATGTTGAGCTGTAGGGGACTCAGGTCAATAATTTTTGACACTGCCATCAAGTGGAAGACCCAATACTATTATGGATTACTGGACTCTTAGAATATTTTGCTGAGTTAACACACCTATAATATTCAAATGATGGAACTAAACAAAAAAGGGGCTATATAAATGAATGTCTGTCTTATATCTGTGTGCTCAAAATGGTTAGGATAGATATATAGTTACATTCTCTTAATGAATAGAGGGATTTGTTCTAATAGTGTTTGTAAATAGGATATCATGTCTGTATCTTTTACAGCAAATAACCAGTAGGAAGAGAGTATGCAATGTGTTAATTATTGAAACTGACCTACCAATTTGATTTGAAACTGTCTCATTACTATTTGTCTCTCAATAAAATTATGGAAAAAAACTAAATATAATAACTTTTTAAAATAAGATTTATTTGTTTATTTGTTTATTCAGTATAGGATCTCACTACACAGCTGTAACTCATAGTGATCCTCCTATCTCCATCTCCTCAGCGCTGGGATTGCAAGGGTGCTCCACCATCCTCTGTCTTAACGGCCTGCATGTGGTACCAGGTATTAATCCAGGTCTTTGCACTTGCCAGCAGTTGCTTTGAACACAGAGCTATCTCCCCAGCCCAGTATAATAAAATTTTAACAAGTTTGAAATGATAATTAGTTTATTTTACATTTTGTTATTTTAGAATCTCAAAAATATTTTTCATATAGTTATCTCTTAGTTTACACCATTGTGTCACACCTCTAAAGTATGATTAATGTTACTTTATATATCTATATATTTATTAAATGGCAAACATTTGATGGAATCTTTTTTCTTTTTTGAGGTACCAGGGATTGCAATCATGACCCTGCACTTGCCTGGCAAGCATTTATTCTACTGAGCTATCTCCCTGGCCTCGATGTACTCCTTAAAAATCTTAGGGTAGGATCCTGGCTTAGAGACCACAATTTATTACTTATGCTAAATACACTTCCTAGAGCTTCAGCTTTTTGGTGTTCCTTTTGTAAATCTCATTTTCTTTTGTGTAAAGCAAATTCTAGTTAGTTGGATTAGAAAGAAACAAACCTTTAGCAAATCTAAATCATTAATAATAACAGGAAGCATTATTCCAAAGTGGTTTACTACAGATTTCTGTAAAATACCATAGAAAACAAAGGACATCTGATTAAAAATATTCAGAAATATAGAATACATGGAAGCTGACAAATCATTACTTTTCAGCAAATGAAAGCTTGGCCCGCCAAATAGCTCAGCAGATTAAAGTGCCTACAATTAGGCAGAAGGGCGGGGGTTTGATCCTGAGGCCAGTGCTGGCCCTGCCCCTGGGGCATGCTGAGATGGCAATTCATACTGGGCATGGTGGCGTGTGCCTGTAATCCCAGCTCTTGGGAGGCTGTAAACAGGCAAATCACTAGGAGTCTAATCTAGTAGTGAGACCCTGAACACCCCGTAGACCTTTCCTTAAAAATATACACATGAAAGGAAAGAAAATGAAAGCTATGTGAAAATCTTATTTTTCCAAAGTTTGATTTTTCTCTAAAATAAAATATTAAACCTTTAGAGCCAAGGGGCTGGTGAGATGGCTTAGTGGTCTAAAGCACCTACTTAGAACAAGCTAAAGCACAGGGACCGCTGTTCAATCTCCCAGCACCACATGTCAGCCCGCCCCACCTCCTGGTAGGCTGAGTTGGCCACACACACACACACACACACACACACACACACACACTCAAATAAATAAAATTTAAAAAAAACCTTTAGAGCCAAACTTTTATTCAAATATTCCTTTAATAAAGCAAATATTGTTTATTGATTAATGAAATATCCAGATATTTACAGAAGCAATTCAACTGGATAACATTTGCACATTTGGGCAAATTGTATGCATTTTTGTTGACTTTGTTTTATATCTAGAATGCAAGTCTAAGTAGGGAATGATACAGATAAAGGAAATTTCCAACTTAACTGATGTACTCCATACCTTATTTTGTTTTAACTATACTGATAACAAAAGAGAATAGTTTAGTTTGCTAAGGCTACATTCCAAAGTGTGAACAATTGAGTAGCTTAAAAAGAGACATTATTCCCTATAGTTCTTGTGCTTGAAGACTGAGATCAAGATGTGAAAAAGATTGATTTCTGCACTTGCATGATACTCTAGTGTCGTGTGGACAGCTGTCTTCTCCCGTTTTCTTTAAATGGTTTTCTCTGTGTGTGTATCTCTGTCCAAATGTTATTTTCTTATGCGGTTACATTGATATGGCTGAATTCATGCACCTGCAATATTTAAGTGGCAATGGAATACCCATCTCTGACAAAACTAAACAAATGAAGGACCATTTTGGATGTGTATATACAAAATATGATAGATACACAACTACTTTGTCTTAATTCAATAAGAAAAAGACTTTTTTTAACAGTGTTTGGACAGGATATCACATCACATCTGCATATTTATACTATGAATAACCACTACAAAGACCACAATATACAATACATTAATTATTGAAACTGTCCTATTAATCGGTTTTGAAACTGTCTCATTGAAATTTGTTTCTCAATAAAATTAATAAAAAAACAAATTCTAATGACAATTTTCACTTAATTATCTCTTTGCAATTATAGTTGCATTTTAAAACATTGGACGTTAAGGCATAAACATAGGAACTTTGAGATTAATTTAACTTTCTCAAAGTCAAATAGACAACATTCTTTTTAATGACTCTAGAAGCTAATTACCCCAAAAAGTCTTAATAAAGAATTTAATTAGAAAAAGTAGAAAACCTTCACAAACCTGATAAAATCCTTTATCATAAAACTGCCATCATGGATCACATGTGTATACATTTATTTCTACCTCTGGTTGACACTACACAAATGTCAGCATTCTTTTAGAAGTAGTTATGCGAATATCAGGTATATATTTATATAAATCTACTTGGAAGTTTTTTCCTATGAATATCTCTCCTTTGTTATTATTAAATGATCTTTGGAAAATTTTAATGTACACTTTTCAAGGGGCTGGACAGATGGCTCAGTGGAATAAGTGCTTCCCTGGCAAGCACAGGGGCCTGAGTTCGATCCCTGGTTCTGGAAAAAAAGAAAAAAATATATATATGCTTTTCAAATATTTTATATTCTTTCTCAATATATACTTTAATATACATATGTGAAAAACACATAATTAACAGTTAGATAAAAAGCCACCTTAAATGGTTAATATAGATTCAACATGGAATATGGTAGTATTGTATGAAATAATTTCTCTTATCTGGGTTTAATATATTTGAATTTTTCTTTTCTTTTCTTTCTTCTTTTATCTTTAATTTTCAAGTTTGTTCACTTTATCCATAATTTTTGATTGTCCCTGACTCTCCCTTCTATTCTCAACCAGACCCGAACACTTTCAAAGCCCTTCCTCATTTAATTCTAATTTTGGAAGGCTAGTCCTTACAAGTGGACATGACTACATTTTAAGAAGTAAACTCTCTAATTAAAGAAAATATCACAAGAGGCAAACCTAAATACTATTGTGATTTTGTAGAAGCAAGCATTTCAACAAAAATGGATTTCTAATCAGCAACTTTCCAGATGGATATAACAATAAAACTTTTAATCATATGTATGAGTTAGAATATTTTTATGTAACCATATTTTTTAAAGAGTAGCATGACCCTTTGTAATATCGATCAGGACTAATCTAAGCCTATAAGTTAGAGGAAAATGAGACCTACTGCTTGCTGAGGATATGCATAAGACTTTATTCTGTTCTGGCAAATGATGCTTTATCGTTCCATCTAAAAATCTGAAAAAATTTCAAGATTTTCCAGAGGTGACTGGATCATGTGAGCAATTTAATCACCAGTAGATGAATTGCTAAATTTTCTGTTGGGAGGTAGATACTGGTGGAAAGAGGGGGTTTCCATAGATGTGCTCGATGTGATTTGGAAGGATCCATCTTCCGTTTCATCTCCTCCTGTCTTTCCATCTCCTGGTTGCCATGGATTGAACACCTCTGATAACAGGTGTGGTAGTTGATACATTGTGTCAACTTGACTGAATCTTCTCAGGCCGTTCTGGGCATGGGGGTCTCCCCTGCCCTGCAGGCGGGCAAGGCCCAACCTGGGATGCAATTGGTTCAATCCTAGAGCCTTGGGCTGCCCCAGAGTGACTCAGCGCAAAAAATGTATATAAAGGAATTGAGGAAGGCTTCCTGTGGCCCTGCCCTCATTCCTTAGAGACGTCCCAGTCCTCAGAGGAGCTACTATCTTCACTGTGGAGCGCCGGTCTTCACAGTCAGCCTAGAAGGAAGAGAGAGGCTTGCTGGACACCACATTTGCTGCTCCTCCTCTGCTCTTCATTGTTTTCTGCAGCCATGAACTGCTGTCATGTGCCTTGTAGCCAGCGGAGTGTGAACTGAAACCTCCACAAACTGTGAGCTAAATAAACCTTTCCTTCCTTCATTTTGAGTGCCGGGTATTTGTCCCAGCAATGAGCAAAAGTAACCAAGACAACAGGCTACTCTGTCACCCCATTTCTTATAGAATAAGACCAAACTGCAGCTCTCCTCCTTTAAAGTGTAAGTATTGGGCATTTTGTTTCGGTACTAAGCGAGTGCCTAAGGCAGTGTGGGGAACCCAGTGTGGGTGGCATTTCTGGGTCTATACCACACAATGTGGTTCAGAAGTTTCGGAAAGTGGTTCAGAGGAGGGGGTTGGAAGGTGTTGTGTACTGCAATTAGAGAAGGCCGGAGTGGTATAAGTGGGAATGGTGATAGGAAATTCTAGAGGCTAAGAATGCTGACAGGAAGACAAACTGTAAAGGACAGCCTGATGTTTCTGCTGAGAACACAAACTGTACTGGAAGCTGGCCTGGAGGTCATATGTGTTACACTAGTAGAAAATGTGCATTCATTTTGCCCATGCCCAGAGAACTCATGGATGATTACGGTTACGTACAATGGACTACTCACAGAAAAAAAAATTCAAAGCACTTCAATATTCAGGAAGTAGCATGCCCACCTTTACCTGCTTTTAGGCTTGTTTACAATGAAAGTCATGAGCAAAACATGTCAAATGTTTGCAGGCTCACTAGAGAGAAAACTACAAAGAACAGGATTACTTAAAAGACTAACATTAAAGCAAACGCAAGCACACTACATCAGAGCAGTGGCAAAAGTGCCCTGAGAGGATCTCAGGCAGCAGCAACCTTAGAGGTTATGGACACAAAACCACAGAGATTTATTTGGAGACAATATCACCTAAACTTTCTGCTTTAAAGGGGGTGCATGAAAACTCAGTTACCAAAAATTCATTTCACCATGTTCACCTATCTAGATATTCAGAGTCCATGACAACCCTGATCTTAGGGCCCTGGCTACTATTCTAGCTGACAGGAGACTTTGACAGTGTCCACACAGTACTGGATTAAAAGACATGCAGAATGCACAAATTATGTGATGCCTAGGTGTCATCTTAGATTTTAGGAGACCTAGAAATCCAGACCAGTACTTACTAGAAGGTCATACACAAAGCTGCAGCAAAATGCAGTGGAGGCCCAGGAAGTATAAGCTGCCAGACCTGTGAAAAGTCTGCTGAGGGAAGCCAAACCTGTAAAGTGAAGGCAATGGGGAGGCCTTAGGGGCCAGTGAGGCAGGAAGAAGGAGCACCAAAGTGGCAGGGCATTGAGTCAAAGGGTCAACAGGCTTGTCAGCCATGTTAACACATCAGTGATATGGATGTATCAGGGATGTCTCATCTTCTAATTTAGCTGTACAATATATTTCTCTCTATTTTCTTAGAGATTCTCTAATTTACCTCACCAAGTACATTTAGATTTTTTCATATAAAATATACTTCTAAACTTTTATTATGATTATTTAGAAAAAATTCCATTGCAAAATTTAAATTATATGTGTGAGTAGATGTTTATTGCATCTTCCAATTATTTACTTCTGGTGTACAGAACTATAAATTAACTTTTGCATATTCACTTATATTCTTTTTTTT